>NC_043714.1:20294358-20325911 GCF_006229205.1 Suricata suricatta
GGGCGAAGGTGGGAAGACGGCGCGCGAGGGGAGGGCGGCTGGCGGCGGGGTCCCGGCGGCTGCACTTACTCGTGTCCCAACGGCGGCGACGCGGGGCTGAGCAACCGGTTCTTCCGAAAACAAACCGAAAATGGGTAACGGAGAGGCCAGGGCAGCGCTAAGAGGGGTTCTGTCTCGGTGTTTCGGGCAAAAACTGCTCTGGCTTCCAGAAATTCGAGCCAGTGGTGGCTTTTTTTCCTTCCCTCCTTAAATGCGTCTGTGCCTCCGGGTTGAGGGGCGCCCTTTGCGCGGCTCCGAGTCGCGGCGACGCCAGGGCCGGCGCTGGCGAGGGGAACCCTCTGCCCGGCACCCCCGGGCTTCCCAGGCCCCCCTTCCCGGCCCCCAGTCCCCTCCGCACGGGAGCTGGAGCCTGGCCTGCTGCCCACGCCCCGCGGGGCGTCTGGGACTCCGCAGCCCTTGCGATGTTTCAACTCCGGGAGAGGGTGGAGGGGTCGGTCTGTCAGCGAGGGGCAGTTAGGTGTGCTTGAGGTGGGCCTGAAGGGACAGACTGGCGGAGTGACATGGTGATTTTTTTTTCCTGGTGGGTGGGGAGCATTTAAAGGAGTAAGTGGTAAGACTGAAACTTTTTAAAACATCAGAGATTCAAATAATTTTACAGGTGGTCTTAACGGCACGTGCCGTAACTTAAGGACACCGAGACAAAGAGCAGTAAGTGGACTGCCCAAAATCGTTCAGAGGAGCCTGTACTGAATGTTCCATCTATCCCAGAATCCTTTCTACTACATTTTTTTTTCTCTTAGCATGGAGGAACAGTTTGGTAGGGTAGGAGGAAGTTTCCGTAACCCCAACGTCCTCCTGTAACTTTGGGTTAATGCGGGCTAAGGCCAACCTGGATTCAACCTGTTAAGTATTTCAGCATTGGATGAAGCATCCGTCACAGGCCAGTAACCTGAGCTCCTCCTTCTTTGGGAACTTCCGCTTACTTGATTAGGGAATCCAATCACAAGCAGTGAAGGGGTTACAGATACTTTGATGATTATTTGCTCATATAAGGATTCATGCTTCTCAAAGAGCATTAAAATGTTTGCAGTTCTCTCTCCCCCTCAAATAAAATGCCTTCCGCATGCTCACTCAATTATTCACGTCAAATGAGATCATGTAGGCAAAAGGCCCTCGGAAAGTACAAAGCGCGGCATGAATACAAATATAATTGTGCATACGCTGTCAGACTCATCTAGATTCACATGCTTTAATGTTGTTTATATGAGGCAAGTAACTGTTGACTTGTACTAGATACCATGAAGTTAGAGTCAGAATCCTTCACCTTCAAAGACCAGAGGTTACAGATTGAGATAAAACCAACATGCAGGAAGTAAATAGAACTATACACAAACACTGATTTGGGGTCCTAAACTGTTGGATGTTTATTAGTATGCAGACCCTGAAACTTTCCAAAATAGACCATATATATCAGGTGAGAGGATTTCTTGTAGAAGCCAATGTGCTCAAAAATTATGTTAACCCAATAATGCCCCAATACCTTGTCCAAATAGAAATGAATGACCATATCAGCCAGTTGATGAGGATGACGTTGCCTTTTTGGAATCCCTTGCTTATCCTTTCTCATTATGAATATAAAGAAATTATTATATAAAAAAGCAAATCCAGAGTCTTTTAGAGCTTTGATGATCAAAAGTTTTATTTAAGGAGGAAGTAACAACCCCAAACTACCAAATATAAGTGTCTGCTATGAACTCGCCAAAAGCAGTGAAAGTTTCTACTGTCAAGGACTAGAGGCATGGTGTTTATCTGAAAATTATATTTAAAAATCAATCTTTATAATTTAGAAGTAATAACATATAATCTAAAATTTTTATGTGTTAATACAAAGAGTCTTTTGATCCCTGATTCTAAAATATCTTTAAAAATATATATAGAACAGCTCCAAACCCAAAATTCTACCATTTTATTTTTTAATGTCTCGAACCTAGATTCATATGGTTTTTGGATAAAAATATCTAAATTTTGAACCAGTTTCTGAATTTGAAGGTGTGGAGAATTATTTCATTATTGCTTTTTTAGGAACCACCATGTGTTTAAAATATTGGCAGCACTAGATTCAGAAGATAAAGTCATATTCAGAATTTCCTATTAGGGAAAACTGTTATTTGGGCAAAGTACATTTATTTTAGTGCAGTATACAAATTCTTCATATTCTCCAAAACAGGAGTAGCAGGAGCCAATTTATTGAGTATAATGTTTTCCAGACACTTGCTGGAATAAACAATGCTCTTGAGCCCCTCAGATGCACAGCCAATAGGGAGCTGTTGACTACTTGAGGTTTTTACACATCTCTCTGCCAAATCAGAAATCCAAATCCCAAATAAGTCACAGGCACAGTGTGGATTTGTAGTCCTGTCTAGGCATGGGGTCACAATCTGCAAATGCATACCACCTAAGATAGGTTTATTTTTAACATAAAATATACTTATTTTTTCGTTGGACACGAATGCAAGTATAAATAAAATTTTCAATAAAAATGTAAGTGTCCTTTGTAACACCAAGTCAAAACCCAATAAAACATACACTCACAATTAACCACTTGAGAATATATGTTTATATTCATCTGTTGATCTGTGTGTATATATGTATATGTGTGTGTGCGTGTGTACACATATATCTGTAGAATTTCCATGTAACTTGTAACTACCATAAGGACTCAATTATGTATCTGTTTATATTGCACTGAGAACATTCAGCTGTTTACATGTCATAAAATGCGAATCTTAACTGCTTTTCTAACCTACCTATGTACAATAAAGAAATGACAGGGTTTCTTGCACTTGAAGGTACAAAAATTGCTTAAGTGTAGAATTATGTTCTAGATTATGGCATAAACACAGAACACATGTGATAGAAATATATGTTTAAACCGAGTCCTATTCAAACTCTCAAATACACATTCACAGAAGGAAGAGGACAAAAATCCACAGAAGTTTTGTAGTTCACTGAGCATTTGTATTTTGTCTACAATGACAGGTTGGGTGTATTATGAACAATCCTGATTCAAAAGAAATTTTATGCTTCTCTCTCTCTCTCTCTCTTACACACACACACACACACACACACACACTTTAAAAATCTTTTTATTATTTGGTTTGGCAATGTAATTTCATCTAGAAAGACTTGTCAAATGCACCTAATGGGAATTTTCCTTAAAGGAGAAAGAACTAGCCCACTAGCTTAGCTCAAGATTTACATGTGATCATCAGTTGGAGAAGACCAGACCATATGGAGCAACTAAGAGTCAAGCCAACTCTTCAAGTGTGAGTTAGAAATTTTCTTATGTGCAGGAGCTATTTAAAGAAACTTTTGATCGATGGATGATTTTTTTCCCCAGTACCGGTCTTTCTTTTTCACTTAGCTTAATCACTTAGTACTGTTAGCATTATGTTAATCCTTGAGTATGTCTGCCTAGAGAGCATGAATTGAAGGCTCTAGAATAAAAATACCAAGAGAATAAATACCAAGAGATGCTATGCATAAGATTGATCCCTATGCTTTAAGGCCTTTATACTGTAAAAAGTACACAGGATTTTTAGTCTACTGAAATATCCTTTGATCTGATAATTAAGTTCTATGCCTATTGATCCACTAAAAATGGTATGAGTAAACCAGGGAGAAATTTATCCACTAGACAGGAACCTATTACATGAGCCATAATGAACTTATTACATGAGCCATAAATTTCCACTTTTACATCTAATGTCTGGTTACATTAAGACTAGTTTTCTAGTCCATTTATTGTTGACTAACATTAGCAAATACATTTCCCCCCCCCATCAAGACTTCTAAAGAACATCAAATTCATTATACTAGGGATTTGGGGGGTGTGTAGTAAAAGGATGCTTTATGCACTTATAGCTTAGGAAACTGAGTGTGGGCTACAACACAAGCATTCTTGGCCAGCTTTCTACTACAGCAAAGACTTAAGATTAATTTTCAAGTTATGTTTTACCATTAGCCTGTGTATCACAAATAATTACTACAGCAAACTTTATTGTATGTTTGATTAGTTAAAAAAAATACCTGCTGTGTTGATTTTTTCCTTTTAGGTGAATCTTAGGTTACTGAGAGTCAGTCTTTCTAAATTTAATCTAATTTGCCCAATTTTTCTTTTCTTTTTATCATTTTTCTCTCTTGGCACATAGATACTTTTCATTCTCAATGACTGTTATAGGTGGAGCTTTCTTGAACTTCCCATTGGCTTTTATCCAGATCATTCTACTTATTAGCATATCCATTTGTGAGCTGCCTTTACTTTTATAAAGAGATGATATCTAACAAGTGCTTCTGGAGAATCTGACTCCTTGATGTGCAGTACCTTGTTCCTGCCCAGACTCCACAGCCAATGGCTTGATTGTTCTTTTTACATTTCTGTGATATCATATGACAAACAAGCATCAGATTTATTCTTCTTTCTCACAACTAGGAAAATTTTAAAACAGCACTTTTTTCCCTCCAAGAATAAAATTGCAGGTGCATTAAAAATATATATCCAACATAATTGCTCTTCCAGTATAGTTTAGGACAGAACTGCATTCTCCATGAGTAAACTCTAATGGCCAGCAGAAGGAAATATTTGGGACTTTGACTCATGAAGAGTATGAAGTCGGACCTCCCGTTTATGACTTTCAGGTTGTATTTCTCCAGACATACTACTTGTACTTATCTAGGTTAAATCTCATCTGCTCCTTCCTGACCATGTTTCTGGCAGATAGCTGATAGTACTCCTTGTTGACTTTTGGTTTATAATTGTAAATTACTATCAACATTTTCTTAAAGCGGATTCTATTTTGTGACTTCTGTCATCAGGCAAAAATAAAACTAAACAGGTAGAAAGCCCAGGATAAGAAAGCTTGGATTTAATGAAAAGATGTAACATGAAAGGTTTATTATATAAAAGCAGAGATTATGGACTCAGGCCACTTAGATGAAACAATCAGCTCTCCTTTGGCCAAAAATAAGCCTGAAGAATAGTGACTAGAATGAGAGGTAGCTGTAAAGATAATTTTCAAACTGCCTTGCCTTGCATGCCAAACAAGTACCATCTAAGTGCCAAAATTAGTGCCAAAGGAGTAGTGAAAAGGAGAAAGCAAACAACCTACTGTTTGCTTGATAAGCATAAAATATTTATAGTGAGGAAAATTATGTTTCCAACATTGTAATTGTCTTTATTTCTTAACATGTAACAAGAGGCACTTAAGAGCTGTTCTTGGTAATGAAAACCTAATGTGTCCTTGAATATTAGTCAGAGATTCAGAGAGCTGAATTGCTGATTGAGGTTGACTTCTTCTGTTTCTGTTTTTGTTTTTGTCTGTTTTTCTTTGCTTTGTTTTATGCTTTGCCTCCATGTGGTTTCTTTCCTAACACAAGACATTGTGTTTGCTTGCTTTGTTTTGGTAGAGTATTGTGTTTATCAAACAAATGTTTGATAGCTTAACTCTCCTTGAAGGAACAAAACTTAAAATTGCTTTATGCATCATTTAAACCAGTGCTTTGACATGATATTAAATCTATATATTAACTGAATCATAGCCCCAGACCAGTATGTTTATGGTGACTATGCAAGGGGGAAATCCAACAGAAATCTTAGCATTCACTTTCAGAACACACAACATGCTGACAGCTAGTGGCCATTTTACTCTGAAATACTTGTTCCCGGATTTCATTTTTTAATTTTCTGGAGATCCTGATATAAATGCCTAGCTCAATAATTTGCCTAAATCTAACATGATATAGATATTTCCTTCCAAATCAGAGAATTTATTTATATATGCAAAAGGAAAACTCAAATCCTGTCCCGATCAGCTAAAGAAACTACTGAATTAGTTGGGGCAAAATGTTTGTTGGAATGAAAAGCAGGAGTTATTCTTCTGTGTGTGTGTGTGTGTGTGTGTGTGTGTGTGTGTGTGTATAATATGATCCCTGTGGTGACTGCAGTGCGACCACTTGTAGCAATTTTTAATCTTTGAAGTTATGTAAAATTTTGTTAGCAGTCTCAAGTCATTAATTCAATAGGTTTGGGTGTCGCTGCAGCAACTCGAGAAATTCTTAAGCGCAACCAGATACACTGACATCAATGGAGGCAAAACGCACCGCGCATTTACCTGCACTCTGTGCGGATGGAATTGGAATGCCAGGGAGGCTAGGCGCAGGGGCTGTGAAAATATGTCGAAAATTAAATGTGAGCTAGAAACGCTGATCAAACCTTTTGCCTCGGAAAGAGGTGTTTACCGTTCGAGAAATATTGCGAACGTGGCTGCAAGGATCAAAGGTGAATGACTCATTTGACGTGAAAATTGAGCTAGGAAGCTTGAGAAGTGAGAGACAGACAGACAGACAGAGAGACGGTCTGGGGTCGCGCGCACTGGGGCTGTGGCAACGTGGGAGGAATCGCAGAACCAGAGACCACGAAACGACGTGAACCGGGTTCAGACAGTTAAGCAAAATTCACCTCGGGTAGGAGGCTTTTCTTGGTCGATTTCGCCTTCACTCTACAGAAGTCTAGCCCTTTCTGTGTGCCTCGTCTTTTTCCTCAAGGCTCGGACGCCGGCACATTTTGATGCTCTTGGAAAAGCCCCGGAGACTCTGGGTCGCTGGTACTGTGTGCAGGCGCTTCGGTCGCTCTGCCTGGTGACTCTGCAATTTGATTTCAGGCCTTTACCCCTCGGCATTATTTTTTTACTACTTGGGGAGGGGGGGACTATATAAGAAATTCGAGAACAGACTGTGGGATGCAGAACCGCACACGTGGTCTTGCAAATGGGATAGGAGGGTGGGGGAGGTGGAGAAGAGAGAAGTGAAACTAGACATTATGGTACGGCTTTAGAATTCCAGAATCTCCCATATTCTTTTCCAATATATATTGTTTTTGATTCTTCACAGCTGCGCTTATCCAATAAAAGTGGAAAAGGGAAGATAATGGCCTGAACAGTGACGTGCCTGCGGACGTAAATGTAGAAGCAGCTAGCCCGCGGGGATTTTGGCGGAGGAACCTCAAACAGATGCCGTTTCCCAGGCTGTTTCTAAATACACGGAGATTATTTCTCCAAAGATTATGAACAGTCCTTTTGTCCAAATCCAAGATACGATAATGCATAAGCTCCCTCAAATGGGACATTCGAAGTTCATTTATTTAGAGATGTCTGAAGCCTTCAAGAATTAGAGAAGTGCCCATGAAAAGGCGTCTTTTTCTGGTCTCTTTTGGGTAGCTGAACAGGTAGACAGATACACGAAACAGATACTTCTGGAAGCTGCTTTGCTTCAGAAGGTAACTTGTATTGGCTAAAAGTTTATATTATTGTAAATAAAATCAAAAGGCAAACTGTCAGCTTGCATGTATCCTTTGATAAGTCGATTCAAACACGAATTTTCTTTGGAAAGGGAAGATAAACGAAAGTGCTACCCTTGATATCTCAGTCAAGATTTAAGAAAAAAATTCCCTCCATAAGAACGTTCAGTGTTGTTGTTGTTTTTCTTTTCTAACATGTCTTGAGCTAAACAAAACATGTTAGCAAGATTGTAACAAAAACTCTTCATGATGTAAACATCCAAAGAGAGAAATTCTAGATTGATTATATTCTGGGACCGCAAAGATTTTATTACTAGATATCACTGAAGCAGAGGAACCAGAGGCTGAAAGCCTCTAACTGGGTGGTGAGGGGATTTTAGAGGACTATCTCCCAATTAAGAAAAAAAAAACTTCATAAATTGTAAATGCAATAAGTTGAGCTGAATTTTATTTTCCCAAGATTAAAGTATGTATTTAGTCGGTTTCGAAGGCCCATTGCCAATTCATGAAATGCATCAGAATAAAACACAAGAGCAGAGCAAGTGCCAAATACCTGTGGTTTATGTAAACTACATAAAATCGCGGGGTTTTTATATTTAGATGGATACTAGACGGATATAAAATGATAGATAAAAATCAGTTGTTACAGCTTGTGGATTTCCATGTGCTTATTAATTTTCCTAAGCTCCGTTTTTTGGTTTTTTTTTTTTATTTACAAACACTTGTTCAATATAAGCTTCTGAAACTGCAGCGGGCATCATTTCCTTATTTCACTTCTCAGAAGTACATGGGAAAAGACAACTCGAGATGCTTCTAAGTGAAGCGCATCCTTGCCGCGTGACCTCAGGAAACAAGGAGCAGTGTTTGGCCACAGCTCCGCAAGGATGCGGGGTGTGGGGGTGGAGGCCCGGGACTTGCACAGCCGCCCTCCACCCCACCTCCTTACGAAGCTTTGAAATGCTGTCCAGCTAGCGCCGTACTGGGGGTGCAAGGAAGGGAGGGAGAGAGCTCGTTCGGGCGGGAGCAGTGGGGAGTAGGGGCATTTTACCACGCCTGGGTGAGGAAGGCTGGTCGCTAAAGCCCTCTGGGACTCTTCGGTCCCAACGAGGGTTTGGTGAGCCGTTAGAGCTCGCGTCTCTGCTGCGGGTCACTCCCGCAGGCGCTGGCTCTGGCCGTCTGTGCACCCGATGCAGCCGCGAGCGACCGGGGCTGGGAAACCCGCTCCCTCCCTGGCAGCGCCTGCTACCAGCAGCTGCTTCTGCTTAGCCCCGCGAGGATCCTTTTGCCCCAGCCCACGGCCTCTCCCTGGGCTCCATCTCCTCCAGCCCCTCCCTCCCCTTCCCCGCCTCCCCGCACTAGCTCCGCAGCCACCCGGGTTCGTCGATGCGGTGGCGCAGTCACGCGCGCAGGTTCTGAGCTCCCGAGTGGGGGTACTGGGGGAGGGAGCGCGAGGAAGGAGCCAGAAGGACCGGGAGGATTTCAACCTATCCGGGGAGGTTGCTGGGAGGAGCTGGAGCGGCGGGGTTAGGAGGCCTTAGGCGGGAAGGGCGCCGGGCTAGGCTTGCTCCCTCCACCCGCGCTGGAGAAGGCGTCGGAGGCCTGGGCCGGGTAGAGGGGCCCGGAGCCCGGCGCGCCACCTGTATAGTCGGGGAGGTGGAACTGGCGAGGAGGATGCAGGCGCTGCGGCCCCGGCGCCGGGCCCCCGGGGGCTGCCGAAGGGCCCTCGTTGGCGCTGCAGAGTGCGCTCGGTGACCAGCGGCCCAGCTCGCCGGGGCCACCCGCGCAGTCCCCCGTCCTCTCCCTGCATTTTCAGCTCGAGGGTGTCTATTTCCAGCCCGAGCTGAAAATGCAGGGAGAGGACGGGGGACTGTGGGGGTGGCCCCGAATAGACACCCTGGAAGCGATAGCAGGCGCTCACAAAGGCTTTGGTGGAAACTGGGAGTGTGAAGCCAATGAGGCTCGGGGTGCCGACGTGGGCCCCGGGCACTGGCCTCGGTTCTGCAGTGCAGGGCGGCGCAGGGCGACGGCCGCGCCACCGAGGGGGCCCTGTTCCCTCGGGCTGGATTCGGGCTGGATTCGGTTTCCCTTTCGAGCGCCAAGCTGGACTGGGACCCCAGGCCTAGTAAGGGCGGGCCGGGCCCGGGGCTGGAAGGGGCCTAATGCCGGCCCGCTTGTTGCAGAGAGGCCTGTGCACACACTAAGGATGATCAGCTAGGTAAGGACATGCTTCTGAAGAGAGATTTCGCCCAGGTCTGCCGTAATTTTTTGGAAAACTAGCCTGTTGTGGCTGAGATCTGTTGTGGCTGAGATCAGTTAAGTTCCCGCACCCTCGAATAGGTTTGTTTTCCCGGCTAGGGATCAGCAACATTTGTATCTCGCCTGCCTAGAAGTGACCGAAGCAAAAAGGCCTATCGGGTCCTTCTCCCCGCCCACCGCCGAGAGTAGGGGGCTCATCCGTCAGCGGAGGGCACACCCATTCGCGCCCACGTCATATTTGACAGCTGGAAGGGATCATAGCGGCCCAGTAGCCGTCCAACCCTGCGGTGCTGCCGGTGAAGAAACTGACGTTCCCAGGGGTTAAGTGACCCGCCTAAGATGACACGGCTGTTCTCTCCAGCGTCCAGAATAGGGCCTGACGCGAAGCGAGTCATCGTTCGATATGTGTTCAGTCAATGAACACCCAGCCAGGGGGTCGCAGACTCGGGAGCCGAAGCCAGGGCGGAATCATGGTGCACCCCCTTGAACCAACGCGTAACCACGTGCCAGGATGTTTTCTGTCCATGCCACGCGCTCCAAGGCCAGGGTGCGGCGTTCCCAAACCCAGATCAGAGGCCCTTTTACGAACAGACTCCAGGGACCAAAAGCTCTTCGTCCCCTCCGCCCTTCAATACAGATTTCTGAGAATGTTGTTTTCCAGCCCCTGCCCCCACCTCAGTTTTCCTTCTGCACTTCTGGGGACTTTAACGTGGTCCGTTCCTTATTCTTAAGATCAAAAACTGCCGCAGGCAGAAAGTTACAAAGAGTAAAGCCTTCGTCCTCAGTCTCCTCTCTCCTTTATGGCCTGTGGCCACCCCCCAATCCCCCCCCCTTTTTTTTTGGCTGCCTTAGCTGCGGGCAAGCACGAACCATCCTTTTTTCAAGACGGGGTGGAGCTCTTAAAGGTCTCCTGGAGAAGCTTTCAAGTCACTCCCACCAACCCCCTACCGTGAACAATTTAAGCGGAAAAAAGCATGCGTGCAGTGCATCACAACTTGAAGACAGGACCACACCTCCACCCTCAGACACACTCCAAGCTCACTGTTGCCCTTAGCTAAAGCCGTGTAGCATGTCCGTGGCCGCCACCACCCTGGGGGAACCGTGGTTACACCGTCCCGGGAAGGAAGGAGGCGAGGCGGGGCCCGGTGCGCAGGAGCCTCGCCCAGGCTGTCTGCACGTCTTTCTGCCAAGGCAGGAAACTGGCAGTGCTGAATGCAGTCAGACGATGCCCAGCTACCATTTACTGGGGAAACACCTTTGCTAAAGCACTTAGGGAGGCCGTTATTCGTCAGCCCAGTGCTCCGAGACGACCCATAGGGCTTTTCCCAGGTGAGGACGTCCTCCTCAGAAGACGGATTCGGAAGTTTGGGGAAGGTAGAGAGTGATGTGAGGCATTTTCGGAATTTAGATCAGCAACTTAAAAAACACAATCAGGGGGGAAAAAAGGTTTGTAAAACTCGACACTCTTTGTGGGCGCACATTCAAGAAAGGCCGATTTTCGCCTCCAACATAGGGCTTGTCACAGGGAAGGGCAATGATCACTGAATGAGTAAATGCCAGTGTTTGCAATAATATGGGTAATTTTTTTTTCTAGTGAGTCCTCAGTAGCTACCATCTTCCCTATTTCTAAGATTTGCATGAAACCCAAGCCAATCATTTCAATTTCATGATTATCAGCCCATCTAATACGTATACAATAGAGACAGGATCTGACATTAGGGTCCCCTCAGACACTATTGTCAATATTTTCTGAGATTAAATGTTCAATATGATCAGAGAAATACGAATCCATGCTCATATTCACAATGATGGTATGTAAATTAACATATAGTTTTTTGACAAAGGAAAGGAAGTGGCTTCATCAGAACAAAATGACTGAGATCGATGCACTCAGGTTTCTTCACCAATAATGGATCTGGGCAGTGTGTAACGTCTCGGGTAGTAGGTACTGTAGCAGAGAAATCAAACGGTGAAACTATTCTTATGACACACGTATTTTAAAAGCATACATTCCCTATTCTGTTGTTGTAGGTGTGCTCGCACAGAATCCCCACATCTTTCCATTTCTTCAGACTAGGACAAGTTCCAGAAAATATTACAAATCATTCAGGAGAAAAAAAAAATGAATAAGGCCATTTCTAAGACGAGCCGTAGACACGTGCAAATCTCTCATTTTCCTGAGGTTAAGCCTTATTTCCCTTTCCGTTGCAATTTAAACCTAAAAGAATATTTATAGGTAATCTGAAATTCCTGGTCCCACATCTCTCAACAAAGAGATTTTGTTTTGCCTCTACTGTATAAAACTAGAGGCAAGACTTTTTGGAATAATGGGGTTTTCACTTTCACCTTTTAATGCCACACACTTTGTCTTCCTAGTGTAGTTCAAGCAGACATTGCCAATATGTGAATTGACGCAATATAAAGAAAAATCTCCCCTTGGCCAGCCAATGTGTGGAGTCTGTGGGGAAGCACAGCACTCTTAATTCTCTAAGCTCCATCTGTGGGAATGATGAAACTCAGCCATTATGGAAGATTATGAGGTTAAATTAATTAGATTCTTCCATTACACTCTAGTCTTCTGGAGATAGTTGCCATTTTCCCTTTAAATGTCATTATTTCTAGATCTAGTTAGCTGCTGATCCAATTAAAGAAGAGATAATGTAAATTTAACAATACAAATAACACTTTCTTTCATGTATATTGAAAAATGCACAAAGGGAAAGACCAGCCAAGTTGTACCTGTCTGCCATAAACAACCAATAATAGTTGTCCTTTGAAAGAATAAAATAAAACCAGCCAGTGTGCACTTGGATTCTTCAGTGGACTCTTGAATCAATACTTTTGTTTCATGTTTTCATGTTCTCAGTAATGTTAACGTATCCGGTTACAAACTCTTGCCAGTAAGAAAGAAAATATGCCCTGCCGTGCACCCTTCTAAACACTTTTAAAGACTCGTTCTTTATTTTCATTTGGAATTATGATTCTGATTGTCTGCTGTATCTTTGCAATCGCCAGTGGATAATGAGTAGAACACTTAATTCCCTGCACGAATCACCTGAGTTGAAAACCAGGATCACGTTAGCAGACCCAATAATTTCTCCGAACTTGTACAAAAGTGGAACATTTAGGGACAGAAATAGCACTAGTTATATTTATTCTGCCACTGCAGGAAAGATCAGAAAGACTGGTAGACTAATGATCTATACAGCAAGTTAAAAACAGATGTATTCCTGTTGCATTACAGAAGAAGAATGTATCAATAGGTTATAAACTGCATGATCCTAATAAAATAAATGCAATATAATATTTTTCTAATTCTTTTCAGCCTCTCAAGGATTATGTTGTTAGTTGTATAGTTAATAAAAAGCTTTGGTAATTCCATATCCAATATTTCTAGCACCAACATTTGAACAGATCACAGGTTAAAACAAAACAAAACAACTCTTTTGCTCACAAATAATAGTTTTATTTTCTTTGCTCAAGGTATTTTCAGTGTTTCCCTGTTTCCAATGAAACAGGGTTCAGCTTATTAAAATTACAGCTTACTTAGGTTTAGGAGGTCCAGGTACCCTGTTGGACCTCTAATGCATTTGTGGATTTGAGAGTTACAAACCCGTCTTCAATCCAGAGATAAGTGAAATGTTGTGACATCGCCACTACTCCCTCCTCCCCCTGGGGTGGGGTGCATTGTTTTGGCAGGGGGGTCACTTTGGCTCCTTACTGTGGGTAACAGTCAGGATGCTTGGTGCGCAGAGAGTAGAGAGAGTGTGCCTACCCTGGTAACTGCAGGCTTGGCACCCACAGTCAGTGACATAGCCAAAAGCTGCCTCTGATTCATAATCTTAAATCCTTGTCCGAAATGTGCCTGGAAGCTTTTAGGTGGTATCAATAGTCTGGGAATCTAAAAGTACCAATGTATTTGGAACTGGGAATGTCTCTGGTTTATGGAAGTTTACAGTTTAGGAAATGGTAATTGGGGTGAGAAGAGGAAACAGAACAATGAAGTCTAGGGCTTCGAACTAAGTAAGATACAAACAATGCATTTAAATTTTGCAGATAGCCCAGAGTAGGTCACCAGCATCAGAAAGCAGTGCCTTCCCCTCACTCCCATTCTTTTTTCCACCTTCTGTCGAATGCCACGTTCCCAAATCAACATTTTCTTCACTTTCAAAAAGAAGGATCTAGATTTTGGAACTTTGAAAACTTAATCCTGCCAGACCTACTAGAGATATGTTACTAAGACTTGGGTAGTCAAATATGAGGGAGAGGGAGGGAGGAGAGACTTAAGGATTTAAAGGAATTTGCCCCTCCTTTCTCGCACTCCCTCTCTCTTTTAGCAGAGGGAGGGGGGACCGTAAAATCTTTTGCAGCACACACTATAAACTGCATTTTGCTGAAAACTTTTAATACTTAATTTAAAGTCAAAGGACATTTTTGGACCACTCTAGCTCTTGCTGTTCATCTGGGAAAAAAATCCAGGTGGCAAATTTAAATAATTCAGTAAAAATTTCCAGTGTAGCTTTGTTTAAAGCAAACATCTTGAGTGGAGCAAGTAGTTTGAGACACAAATCAAAATCTGTTTTTGTTGAAGTAAGAGATATGTAACATACATTAAAATATTCATTAGTTCAGAATTGTAAGGAGTAGAGTCAACAGATGTACAAAGGAGGAAATGAAATGGATGAATAATTAAGAATGAGATCCACTGTTTGTGAAGTTCTTCAGAATATCTTTGAACAATGTTATCTCTCAAGCAATATCCAAAGTTGGATGAGAGACCAACTCTTGATGCTTTTGTATTGTGAATCAGTTAACAAACAACTAAGCCAGCACTTCTGGAAAGGCCAAAAAAAATGTGCATTGACACTTTAAAAAGTCAATCATTTTGAATTAGCCTAAAAGGAAAAATATGATGACTCATTCAACGAAAATTCTTAATCTTTTCTTATTTGTAACCTGCTAGGAAATTCTTTCAATAATTGCATTAACTGCTTTCTGATTCAGACATATTCTTCATGTGTTATCAAAATAGCCTATTATTTGAATACATTTTAAAGAAATTCGGAAGAATATACATGGAATTCACCTTGTTTTTGAAAACAAGCAAAAAATGATCCTCCAATAGTTAATACTTTTTTTTTTCCAAAAGAGATGTGATGAAACCAACCCTCAGAACATTTTTTTAATGTTTGATAGAGCAGATTTGAAAAAAACTTGTCATATAAATCAAACTGTTCTGGGGGCAAACCCATGTTGTTCTTAAACCACAGCGTGGGTCAGTGGGTGTGGTTATGCACATGGCTGAAGGGTGAATGTATAGATTAAAATACATTTTGCCACACTAGTTTCCAGAGGATTGTTTTGGCCTGGTGTTCCAAGCTATGAGCCAAGACTTTGGTCAGTATTTTGACAACAGAGCCAGGAAAAACAAAAAAGGCTTAGCCTGTGAAAAAGAAATGAAGATGTAGTGAAGGAAAACAGTAGTCTCTCTGCCACTACCTTACTCAATCCATATGTGGGCTTAAACACAGGAAATACCCACCATTCACCGCAATCAAGCCAGAGGCTTATGCATCAGAAAGTGCCTTGTGGAACTAATTGGACTCTATTAAGATTGTCATTGACATGGGAAAGCATTTTGAAATTTTAAATCAGAACATGCAATGTACATAGAAAAAGATAACAGTCACATTGTTGATTCAGGACTACAAATATAGGCATACAACACATGTGGACATGAAAGATTTGTATGCGTTACTCAGTGATGTGCTGTATTAATTACCATTCAGGAGCGTGTTTGTCTTCCTTCACTTTCTATGTTTGCTTTCAATCTCCAATCTTTCCAGAATGGGCAGATTTCACTGAGTTATATTCTGGCACCACCTCATGAGCAGAGAAAATTCAAGCATTGCCAATTTAAAATGATAATCAACAAAGTCCATGGTACTTACCGTAACAGCAAAGTTTACAGAAAAAAAAACAAACCCATAGTTTGAAATAATGGAACTTCAGGGAACTTTTTCACTGATAATATTGGACAAAACACATATACTGTTAAGTATCCAAGTTCACACACAAATCTAATTTTCCCAACAAATATTTGGGAAAGAGTATACTATAGCATTTCTACTTCAGATATCCTTAAAATTTATAGCATATATGGGAAGCTTATCCTGCCTTTGTTCTTGTTGCAGTCCATCATATATTTTTTTTATTTTTTTTAAGTTTATTCATTTTTGGCTGACAGAGACAGAGTACAAGCGGAGGTGGGGCAGAGAGAGAGAGAGAGAGAGAGAGAGAGAGAGAGAGAATCTAAAGCAGGCTCAGCCTCTGAGCTGTCAGCACAGAGCCCAATGCGAGGCTCCAACTCCTGAACTGAGAGATCATGACCAAAGCTAAAGTTGGATGCTCAATGGCCTGAGCCACCAGGACGCCCCCAGCCTATCATATTATTACTTTGAGGACCTATAGTGGAGCATTTGTGCTTAGTTCTAACAACTGTTTCTATGTTGTGGTTGCCAATCACATTTGTTTTATAGATAAGGTTAACTTGTTGCTAATATTCTTGGCTCTAAAATCATTATTTGGTTTGTTTTCATTAACAATATGATTTCCCAGTATTCTGAGGAACATGCTATATTTAATCTATCTAAATTCTTTGGAAGGCATTACATTGTACAGTCATTTGATTCAAGATTTCATTTATTATGGAGGGTGACAATAACCAGAGCGATAATCTACTTGAGAAGACAACTGATGGTAAATATAGACAAGATGATTTCTTATTGCCTTTTTCTATCTGATGTTTACTGCCATTTTTTTGTAGTGAGCTTCTTTATTTTGTGAATTTCAAAACGTCTTCCTTGTCATGGGTCACTTCTAGTGCAGTTCAACATTTCTCCAATTTCGAAAACAAAATGATTGCAACTAGGGAGGGTATATAATTTGTGTCCATGAAACCTAGATTTACCATGAAGATATTGCCAAAGGAAAAGGAAAGCTGGACAAGCAACAAATAATCAATCGGAAGGTTCTGGGGTGTGTGTGTGTGTGTGTGTGTGTTTAAATCATAATCCTACTATTATGAAAATTAAAATCTTATCATCTGATTGTCAGGTTCTTTATATGGATTCTGAGATCTAATTACAGATAGTTATATGCATTAACTCTCGTACTCCTCACAACATTCCTCTAGCGTAAGCGCATTTATTACTCCCATGTTACGAGTCACAGAGAAGTGGCTTGTCCGAAGTCACACTGCTAGAAATCAGAGCCCAAATATTTTCAGAGAAATGATAAAACACTGGGAACTTTGTCCATACTAATCTAAAAAGTATGCAGGAAATAATACAATAATGTGAAAATAATATCAGGTGAAAAGTGGGCAAATAAAAAATAGCTACTGTGGAAATATGCTATTATATCAGTTAGAGATGGTGTCATTCCCTGCCCAGTTACACATCATGTGTGTGCACATCCTGCCAATTTGCAATCGTAAAAAGTTCTTGAGACAGGGAGAGGTAGGCCACCCATAACTATGTGAGGATAAACTCCTTAAAAAAATGTGGTTAGCCACACAAAGAAATTCTCTTTGGTGGGAAGGAAAAACACTGGACTATACACAGAAAGGCTGGAAGAGCATTTGATTGTTTATGTTTTCTAAAAGAATTTTAAGGAGGGGATGGGATTAAGGAGAGACGCTGATACCAGGGAAAGAGCTTTGCTTTCAAGTCACACTATGCTGTGATCTTACACAGGACTAGGGCCTCAATTTCTCCATCTGCAAAATGGAGGTAGTACAAACTCATAGGATTTTGAGTGTCATGGTGTCAACCGCATGGTGGGAAGTGCTGAAGCAGACTGGTTGGTTTATGGAGATGCTCTTACTATTGGACAGCTGGGTCTGAATCCTAATTCTAAAACTGAGATAAATTAATCTTTTCAGCTTTCATTTACTCACGGCATTGAATTAAGAATTTATTGGCATACTGTAAAACAAGATCAATAGAATTTGAATCTCCATGGACTTTCTAATCTCTTAAAAATACATATTAAATTTCTATTTTCCACACAGCAGAAGCCTGGATTCTACATTTCTTGTTTTTTTTTTTTTTCTTTCCTAGTGATTTTCATATTTGAACATCAGCTTTTTCAGCTACAAAATGGGTATATATTCACTCTTAACTTTGTCATGGTAAATTCTTACAATATCAAGAGAACATCTTTAGGTGGAATTGAATTTCTTGAAATTGCATCTCCACGGTAATGCACATAAAAATTATTAATGAACTGACATTTACTGAGACCCGAGCTATCATTTTGTTAGGCTAAATTCTTAACCCCAGAAGCCCAGGAGGTAATTTTGCTTCATTGGCTTAAATAGGATGATAATTTATCCAAGCAGATTTAATTCTAAAAAGTTATTTCAGGATAAATCTTTCTTTATTTTAATACCGATGGTGTGTATGAATAATTTTCATGCAACAACTTACAAATGCCATTGGGAAAAATAAGTGAGAGAAAATATAAAAATATTTGCAGAGTTAAAGGAAAGACTGTCAGTTGAAAATGTTGTGGGGGACAGTGACACTGTAAGTCAGCAAGAAAAGATCAAGGCACTTTGGACAGTATCTCTGTGTTCTTTATGTCCTGACCTTTGTTAGAGCAGACTTGGAGTGATCTTGACTAAAAATCACCCCTGAGGGTACAATGAAATTTGTTCGTTAAACTATTTTAGTGTTTTTTCTGGATATCATGCATAACACACTGCTGTCTCTCTGTGGTGGAACCAAAAGCTAATAGCTTTTACTGATTCTGCAGATAAATATCATATGTCACCACTCATTAAAAACCTGTTCTAAAACTCAAGTTCCCATTAATCAACACTGTCTTCATTTTCAAGTAATTAATGCAAAATAGAACACTTAAAAAATGCTGAGAGAAAATCCAGTTAGTTATCAACAGAAAAATTTAACTTGATTATTATAATGAAATTTTATAACTTTGCATTTGGCTCCTATGTATTTTCTTTGTTTCTTTTCTAATGTAGTTTTATGTAGGGTTCTGCAGCTCAGTTCTATAAGTAACCTGGCTGTATATTTAATTTCCAAAACCAGGATACTTTTGAGAGTGCTGTCCAGAACAACAGGGATTGTCCTGGTAATTGAGGGAGGAAAAGGCACCCTATCTATAAGCAAAGATTTAATTGAGCTAAGGATTTTATTCCATAGATTATGGAATAAGTTGGTGATTTCATGGAAAAAAAGTCACAATTTTTATCAATTCATACCCATATTGGTACCAGAGCATTTTGAAAACAAATGTGCAAGAATCTTTAAAACCTAATAATTTTTTTACATTATCTAGTGAGTTGCCAGAAATCCACATTATTCTTTACTATTGCAGATCTTTGGATCAAATTACAGGACCATTTTTGTCTTTTCATTAACAAGTCTCAGTTTTGAGAACAGATATGCACAATCAAAAAGAAAATGAATGTTATGGAGAATAACTCATTCTTTTCTTTTCTTTTTTCTTTTTGCAGTATAGTCTCTGGCTTTTAAAACAGTAGGTTGCACTTATGAGGTGTTTATTAAATGTAGGTTTAAAAACTGAAAAAGTGACTCAAGATATTCTGGTTAATCTGGGGCTCTCTAATCAACATGTGAATGCATTTTTCTTATTCCAAATTTCTATTTAAAAAGATGACCATATTCTACCTCTTTCTGGAAGGTACCTATTTATAAATATGCCCAAATTGTTAACTAGAAAAAATGAAGCCATAATGGCCACATTACTAAGAAAAACCACCCAAATAATTCCATAGACACAGAAATAATACTATAACAAAATAATTCCATGGACACAGAAATAATACTACTACAAAATGAGCACATTGCTGTTTTATCTTAAGGGCACCATTTTTATGAGTAGCACTTTCCTTGAAATTCTTGAGAAATAATGTAGCTAATAAAGCCCCTTTCTCCTTCACTGTTGAGACTGTTATTTAGCAGTATTTTTTCCCATATTTAGACACTTTTGATACCACAACTAATTTCACCTTCCAGAAAATAAACAGGAATTTTTGCTAGAACTTGTTTAAGAAGCATCATGTTCAGACAATCAAATGCTTCATGATGCCTCATTATCCTAGGGTCTCCAGGTTGGAAGACAACTTGGAAGCTACCTGTTATATACACTTGACCCTCCATCCTCCACTCTACAGTCATTCCCCAAATGTCCTATATGTTTTTGTCCTTGACCCAGCTTTGCGACTTGGGGAACAAAAAAAACTACTTTCATGAAGCACGATAAGTAGATGTCTATGTTCTAAAGCCTCACACTACTCAAGGGTGGTCTTTCTCCCCACTGCTCTTCTCAGGGTACTATTAACTTCCTGTTAGAAGCCAAGGCTGTTCCACTAAGCCATTCTAGCCTCTCACTCAGCCAATGAAAGACCTTGGCTGATGGTCCTTCTTTCCACCCCAAATGCTGTCATCACCTTTAGTTACTTCGGTGTCCACAGGTCAACTGCCATCACCAAGGACTTTTACTTTTTCCCTCTTCCTAACCCCTCTCTCCACTTTACTTTAGTCACCTATGTGACAGCCTCACCTCAGACTCTGTCACCATTTGCAATTTCTCCACCTCTAATATCACTAGTTTTTGACTGACCGCAACCCAACTGATTTTGGTTTATCTGTTCATGTATTTCATGTTATAATGCTTTTCTTATCTCATTTGAAACCTCTAGGTTACTGACCATTTTACTTTGTATAAATATATTAGCCTTTGTTGTTTTTATTTCAGTCCTATTGGAATTAGAGCTTGCAGACCATCATTCCAGTAGTAAAAAACAATCTTTCCAATAACCTGAAGTTTCTCTGTTTACTCATAAATCCTTAACTTTGGTAAGCCCAACCACTTTCTTCCTCTGGGTCATATAACATGGTAGCTTGGTACTACGACATTCATGACCCAATAGGGTCTCAACAACGCTGCATTAAATTAGCTCAATCATTAAATCAAATCACACCACCTTCTTACTCTTCTTAAACCTCTTGCCTCTACCTCTTCCTTCCCCTTCCCCTGTAGATTACCTCACCTCCTAAGTTACAGAGAAAATTAAGAGGACTGAAGAGGAACCTACTCATATTTTTAATCAACAGCAAATATATGAAAGTATCTTTATCCACATCCATTTTATCTTCCTTCTCTCTTTCAAAATAAAATCTGACTTTTCACCTAAAGCTAAATCTCTTACTATTTAGGAGATTACTGCAGTTATATACGTGGAAGGTGATGTTGGCTTGGAATAGATAGTGATAATTGGGTTACATTCAGGGTATATTTGGACAATAGAACCCATGACACTTCATGATGGATCAAACATGGGTATGATATAAGAGAAAGAAAAACATCAAGATTGACTCCAGTGGGTTATGCTCAAGCTATGGTGGGTTCGAACTTCTCAGGCCATGCATGATGAACTAGGGAAGCTGAGTAGACTGCTAAACACATAGGTACGCAGGCATCATGGAACTGCCACACCAGCCGAAATGGAAGGCTCCAGGACCCATTGTTCTCCTCAAGAAAGAGTACGGAAAGTGAGCCCAGTATTCAATGCTGCTTTCCACCTTGTCATATTTATGTATCCATTTGTGGTACAGAGGCTGACAAGCTGATCAAAACCCTCAGCAATCCCATGAAGCTACTCAGACAAAAAATGGAGTTCAAGGCTCATCAAGATCAAGGGGCCCTGGAAAACACCGCAAATGTTCTTTTGAGACCATTTATATATACCCTATAAGTAAATGTGAACTACAAATGGTCCAGACTTCCTAAGACTGAAAAATCAAATCACAATCAGCTCAAAGCCTGATTTCTTTAAGATTTTCTCCTATTATTTCCTGCTAAATGCAAAGGTACATTCTCTGGAGGAAAATAACATCATACAGAATCTCAAATTTCTGATTTTCTTTCTTTTTTTAAATTTTTAAAATTTTTAATGCCTCTTTATATTTGAAAGGGGAACAGCAGAGGGAGACAGAGGCAGAATCTGAATCAGGCTCCAGGCTCTGAGTTGTCAGCACAGAACCCGATGCCTGGCTCCAACTCACCAGCTGTAAGATCATGACCTGAGCTGAAGTTGGATACTTAACCGACTGAGCCACCCAGGTGTCCCTTGAAATTCTGATTTGCAGTAGAAAATAAACAAGCATATAAAAAATGACTGAGTTTAAGTTATTTAACTTAAAATGAAGAAAATTATAATATAAAAAAGATAACAAATGGCAATAACAGTTATCTGGGTATCTGACATGAACATTAAAAAATGCTGTTATTAATATGCACAAAAAAATAGAGGACTCCATCGTGAAGTTCAGTAACCAAATATTATGGGGTTTTAAATAGAAATTCTAGGGCTGAAACATAAAACAATTAAAATTAAGGACCTAATAGTTGGGTTTAACAGTACATTAGACACAGCCAAAAGAGTATAAATGAACTGAAAGATAAGTCAAAAGAAATGAAACATATAGAGGCAAAAGTATGGACAATGTAAGAGATATGTGAAACCTGGTGGAAAGGTTTAGCATGTTGGTTTTGGAGTCTCAAAAGGAAGGAAAAGAAAATGGAGCCAATGCCATATTGAAAATAATGGAAGTAAAAATTTTCCTAAGCTGGTGAAAGCCATACAGTTATAACTTCTATAATGACACATGGGTTTTTGATCTGAAAACCGGAGCAAATGATAATGTCATTTATCAAATATGTGTCAGCTTGGAGAAGAAGTTGAAAAGGATAAAGAATTCAGTTTAGGATATGTTACTATCCATAGGTCTCTTAGATATTCTAGTAAAAATATTGAAGAGGCAATTTGACATAGAACAAATGGGTGAAAAAATCAGTACCCATTGATTTTTATTGTTTTTCCCTACCAAAATGCCTTGTGACAGTAGGTAAATTACTGCCATTTCCTTTCTCTAAGAAGGACTTCTCATTTTTATTAGGGCTAAAAATTTCATTAAACTCCAAGAGCATTTGAGTATTTAATGTTATGTTGAATACACAATGCTCTTTGAAATTAAACTAGCCAAAAAAAACAATGCTTAGAGAATTGACAAAAGTATGTCTCTCTGGTATTTAGATTTAGGATTTGATGAATAAACGTTGACAGTCAGGATGGATGTATATGTTATTTAAACCAGGAGGAGAACACCTAGGAAATAGACCTAAAGAAGGAAAAATTTTTGCAGAGATTTAGCTCTGACCACATGAGCCCCCAGGATCCAGCAAATGAGCTTAGAGAAGGAATAGCTAGTTGAGATGGGAGAAAATCCAAGAGAGGGAGAAGTCTAAGAAATGAAGTAAATAAAGCAAGTTTTGATCATTAATACTGGATGCTGCTGAAATGTTGAGGTGAAAACTGAGAATCAACCATTGGAATCACAAACTTGGGAGTCACTGGTGACCTTTAGAAGGGCTGTTTTAATAAAGTGAGAGGGATGAAATTATGATTTGAATGGGTTCATAAAAAACTGAGAGATGTGTGCTTCTGCTAATGGTAGTCTAGATCATTTATTTTCTTACACTAAGAAAATGTAAACATCTGGATGAAGTATTTATAAGAACTTCTAAAATCATTAAAGATCTAAAAAAGTATTAAGTGACTGTAGGGATACAAAGGAGAAGGAGATATAATCCAGAGAAGGAATTCCAGATATAATCCATAAAATGGGGCGATTTTTTTCTCAGGGGGTATTTATAAACTATGAAAATATGGCTGAGAGAGTAATCAGTACATCTAGTAGTTTCAACAAATTGGGGAGCCAAAATTTTAGTCTAGAGTCTTCTAAAGGAGAGTGTTGATAAAGCACAATGTGCTTTGAGTTAGTGCCGTGATGCTAAAACAGAAAGAAAAGAAAAGTAAAACAGTTTCTGCACTGACTGATGCACTCATCTCCTTAGTTCAGAAAAATCTTGAGCCCTGAAATTAAATTAAAATGACCCCAGATTGTCATTTTATCATTTATTTGACAGAGGTGAAGACCCAAACCAAAAACCTCTTACATGGATCGATGAATAAATATATGATAAGAACAGTGTGGTAGAATGTGAAAGGGAGAGTTTAGGTGGTAAATACAAAAGTGGTCAGTGTAAAACTCTTTAATATTTTCAGTAATTTTGCACACTTAAAAAATAAAATATTGGCAGAAGATGACAGGTGTCTATGGAGGAAAGTAATATCAGCTTAGGTCTCAGATTGTGTTCAAAAATTATTTTTAGTAGTACCTGGGTGGCTTAGTTGGTTAAGCATCTGACTCTTGATTTCAGTTCAGGTCATGATCTCACAGTCTGTTAGTTCAAGCCTCCCACTGGGCTCTGTGCTGACAGTGCCAACCCTGCTTGGTTCTTTCTCTCTGTCTTTCTCTCTGCCTCTCCCATTCTCTCTTTCCCTATCTTTTTATCTCAAAAATAAATTTAAAAAATTGTTTTTCAACTACAATGTCCACCAAAAAAAATCAAATATAACAAGGCATATGAGGAGATAAGACAACAGGACAAGCACAAACAGAAAACAGATAGAGACCTATAGATGCTCCACATAATGGAGATAGCAGATATAGACCATAAACAACCATGTTTGCTATATTTAAGGACATGAAAGCTCAACTTAAACTCAGCCAGAAGCTTTAAATAAAAGCATGATACTGCATATGTAAAATGAACTAAAGAGAAGTTTCAGAATTGCAAACTGTAATAACTAAAAATGATAACATAATAGTTGAGTTTAAGAGAATACTCTTAGCATAGAAATTGTAAACTTGATGACTAAGAAGAAACTGTACATAATAAAGCATGGAATAACAAAAAGATGAGAAATACGTGAAAGACAGTGAAAGAGAACTCAGGGGTTTGCTCTCTCACATATTTGGTTGAGGGCCTAGAAGTAGAAGAGATAAAGAATGTAGAGGTTACAATATTTAAAGTGATTGTGGATTTAAAATTTCTAAAGGTAATGAAAACAACCAATCCATTGATTTTAAAAGTTTAACAAATCTCGGGGCACCTGGGTGGCTCAGTTGGTTGGGCATCTGACTTCAGCTCAAGTCATCTTCTCACAGATTGTGAGCTTGAGCCCTGCTGACAGCTCAGGGCCTGGAGCCTGCTTCCAATCTGTGTCTCCCTCTCTCCTCTCTGCCTCTTCCCCACTCATGCTCTGTCTCTCTCTCCTTCAAAAATAAACATAAAAAGTTTTAAATAAAATAAAAAATAAAAGTTTAACAAATCTAATGTCACAGAAAGGGAAAGGAAATCCATGCCTTGATACATCATAGAGAAACTGTCGAGAACCAAAGACAAAGAGAAAATCTTAAAAGTAGCAGGGGTGGTGGTGGTAGGGGGCAGATTACTCTCAAAAGCAACATTAGGGGAGCCTAGCTGGCTCAATCAGTTGAACACCCAACTCTTGATATTGGCTCAGGGCAAGATCTCAGGGTTTGAGATTGAGCCCCATGTTGGGCTCTGCACTGACAGCTCAGAGCCCAGTTGGAATCCTCTCTCCCTCTCTCTCTGCCCTCCCCCTGCTTGTTCTCGCTCTTTCTCTCTCTCTCTCTCAAAATAAATAAATGTTTTTTTTTTTTTAAAAGAACATTAGATCAACAGCTACTTTTCAACAGCAACAAAGCTAGAAGACCGGAGAGTAATATCAACAATGTATGAACAATCCCCCTGCCAACCTAGAACTCTTGATCCTATAAAAATTACTGTAGGAATGAAGGTGATACAAAATACTTTCAAGCAAAAAATGAGAGCAATTTCTGCCAGAGGGTCTGCATTATAATAAATAAGTTTCTTGTTCAGGTGGGAGAAAAAGCTTTCCAGTCAGAAGATAAGAGATGCAAGAAGAGAAAGAGGAATAGATATTTTTTTAAATGTAGGTAAATTTAAACCAATAGTGACTGTATAAAACAAAAATAATGTACTATGAAGATAAAATTATGAAGAGAATTAAAACACATAATAGACAGAGGGCACCTGAGGAGCTAGGGCTGAAGGATCCACTTCCCAGACACTTCACTGCCAAGTTCAGCACTGGGGCTGGGATACTAGAGGCTAGTCAGCTGGACTGTCAAGCTGAATGCCTACATGTGGTCTCCCTGGAGCTCCATTATAGTATTATGGAATCTGGTCTGGATCACTGAGCGGAAGAACAAAGTGGCACTCAGAGATCTTGGAGGGGAGGAGGCTTATTTTAAACTGGTGGGCTCAGAGGAGATCATTCTCCAGAGGTCTGAGCCCTGAATGTAAGTGAGAAGGATAATTTACAGTGTCATCTTCTGTATTCATGGTGGTTTTCACGTGGGTGGCAAACAGGGCAGGAAGAATCCGGAAGATGAGTCTCTCTAAGCTAGGCACTAGAGCTTGTTTTAGTCCTGTTGGCCACCTTATGATGCAGAACTTTACTTATTTTCCTGACAATAAAACAGCTAGACTTCTCTTTTGGTGGCCCAAGACCCCAAGAACAAATGTTCTCTGGGAACAAAGTGGAAACTGCAGTCTCAGAAATCCCATAGCATCACCTTGGTTGTATTGCATTGGATGAAGCAGCTTCAGGCTCCCTGAAATTCAAGGGACAGAGACAGAGACTCCACCTCTCAATAGAAGAACATGGTCTAGATCACCCAGCATAAGAACTAAGCAGCACCCAGAGATGTTGGCAGGAAGTGGGATTATTTCACACCAGTGGGCTCAGAGGAGATCACTCTGCAGAGATTCTTCAAAATACCAAAAAAGAGAGGATGGGCAAGATGGTGGAGTAGTAGGAAGCTTTGTAATTTTCACCCACCTGCATCTATCACATTAAGAAGGACTGAAGCCACAATACTCTGATCTGCAAGAGTCTGGGAGGAAAAGAGACAGAGTCCACAAAAAAGACAGCCTCATAAAGCTACCTCAAGAAACAAGCCAAAGGACACATGGTGGAGACTCTCAAGTATCCCTGAATAGGGAAAAAAAAATAATCAAAGGCACAACAAAAGAAACTGAGAGACACCGTTAAAAGAACACTTCCTAAAATGACAGGCTCTGGACAGTCAATTAGCCTTCTTTAGTAGAGCAATACTAACAGGTGCACAGTGCATAATGAGCTTTTAAAACTGACAAGAGATAGAAAGCTAGCCAAAAGGATGAAACAGAAGAACTCTCCTCTAAAGAAATTCCAGGAAGAAGTCACAGCCACAGAACTGCTCAAAAAAGATATAAGTAACATAACTGAACAAGAATTTAAAACAAATGTCGTAAAATTAACTGCTGGGCTTGAAAAAAGCATGGAAGACATCAGAGAAGCTATTGATACAAAGACTAAGGACCTTCAAAATAGCTGTGATGAATTTAAAAAAATGCTATAAATGAGGTGCATAATAAATGGAGGCTGTCACTGAACAGATTGAAGAGGCAGAAAGGAGAATAGGTGAATTAGAAGACACAGTTATAGAAAAAGAGGAGGTCAAGAAAAAGAGAGAGAAATTGATCCTGGAGCACAAAAGTAGAATTTGAGAACTGAGTGATACAAAAAATGGAATAATATCCATATCATAGGAATTCCTGAAGAAGGAGAATGAGAAAAAGGTCCTGAAAGGGTGCCTGATCAAATTATAGCAGAGAACTTTCCAACCTGGGGAAGGAAACAGACATTGAAATCCAAGATGCACAGAGAAATCCCCTCAGACATAACTTGAATTGACCTTCAGCACAGCATATCATAGTGAAACTGGCAAAATAGACGTATAAAGAGAGAATTCTGAATGCAGCTAGGGAAAAAAGGGCCCTAATATACAAAGGGAAACCTAACAGAGTAGTTACAGACATATCTACTGAAATTTGGCAGGCCAGAAAGGAATGGCAAGAAATCATTAATGTGATGAATGGAAAATATAGGCATCCAAGAATCTTTTATCCAGCAAGCCTGTCATTCAAAATAGAAGGAAAGATAAAGGTTTTCCCAAATAAACAAAAATTGAGAGAATTCATGAACACCAAACCAGCCCTACAAGAAATCCTAAGAGGGACTCTATGGGCGAAATGTTGCAAAGAATACAAGATACCAGAAACACCATGACAAGCATGAACCCTACAGAGAACACAGTGAATCTAAACCCATATTTTTCAATAATAACACTGAACATAAATGGACTAAATGCTCCAATCATGACATAGGGTAGCAGAATGGATAAAAAACCAAAACCGTTTTCTGTCTACAAGAGACACATTTTAGACCTGAAGACACATTCATATTGAAAGTAAGGGGATGGAGAAATATCTATCATGCAACTCAAAATCAAAAGAAAGCCAGAGTAGCCATACTTATATCAGACAAACTGGACTTTAAATTAAGGCAGTAACAAAAGATGAAGAAAGACATTATATAATAATTACAGAGTCACTCCATCAGGAAGAGCTAACAATTATAAACATTTATGCACTGAATTCGGAAGTACCCAAATATATAAAACAATCACAAACAGAAACAATCTTATTGATAAGAATGTGCTAACTACAGAGTATTTTAATACTCTACCTACAGCAATGGTAGGTAGAAGATCAACTAGATAGAAAATCACTAAAGAAACAATGGACCTGAATGACACATTGGAACAGATGGATTTGAAAGATATATTTAGACCTCTACATCCTGCAGCTAGGGAATTCACTTTCTTCTTGAGTGCGCATGGCACATTCTACGAAGACAGATCACATACTGGGTCATAAACTAGCCCTCCATAAATATAAATTAATTGAGATCAGACCATGCACACTTATATATCACAATGCTATGAAATTTGAAATTTATCACAAGAAAAAGTCTGGAAAACCTCCAAAAACATGGAAGTTAAAGACCACCCTATTAGAGAAAAATTGGGCCAATCAGACAATTAGAGAAAAAATTTAAAAATATTTTGCAAATGAAAATACAACAATCCAAACTCTCTGGGATGCAGCAAAGGCAGTCCTAAGAGGAAAGTATATTGCATCCAGGCCTATTTCAAGAAACTAGAAAGAGCACAAATTCAAAATCTAACAGTGCACCCAAAGAAACTAGAAGGGGAGCATCAAAAGCACCCTAAACCCAGCAGAAGAAAAGAAATAATAAAGATCAGGGCAGAAATAAATAATGTAGAAGCCAAAAGAACAGTTGAACAGATCAATGAAACCAAGACTTGGTGTTTTGAAGAAATAAACAAAATTGATAAACCTCTAGCCAGGCTCCTCCGAAAAAAAAGAGAGAACGCCTAAATAGACAAAATCATGAATGAAAATGGATCTATTACAACCAATCCCTCAGAAATACAACCAATCATCAGGGAATACTATGAAAAATTATATGCCAAAAAACTGGACAACCTAAAAGTAATGGACACATTCCTAAACACACATGCACTACCAAATGTCAAATGGGAAGAGACAGAAAAATCTGAACAGACTCATAACCAGTGAAGAAATTGAGTCAGTTATCAAAAATCTCCCAATGAATAAGAGCCTGGGGCCAGATGGCTTCTCAAGGGAATTCTACCAGACATTTAAAGCAGAGCTAATACCCATTCTTCTCAAGCTCTTCCAAAAAATAGAAGGAAAACTTCCAGACTTATCCTATGAAGCCAGCATCAGTTTTATCCCCAAAGCAGACAGAGACCTAAAAACAACAACAAAAAAAGAGAACTACAGGCCAATATCCTTAATGAATACAGATGCAAAAGTACTCAATAAAATACTAGCAAATCGAATTCAACAGCATATAAAAAGAATTATCCGCTATGATCAAGTGGGATTCATTCCTGGGTTACAGGGCTGGTTCAATATTCACAAATCCATCAATGTGACACATCACGTTAACAAAATAAAAGATAAAAACCATATGATTCTGTTGATTAATGCAGAAAAACCATTTGACAAAATACAGCATCCTTTCTTAATAAAAACCCTCGAGAAAGTCAGGATAGAAGGAAGTTACTTAAACAACATAAAAGCCATTTATGAAAAGCCCACAGCTAATATCATTCTCAGTGGGGGAAAACTGAGAGCTTTCCCCCTGCGATCAGGAATACAACAGGGATGTCCACTCTCACCACTGTTGTTTAGCATACTGCTGGAAGTCCTAGCATCAATGATCAGACAACAAAAGGAAATAAAAGGCATCAGAATTGGCAAAGGTGAAGTCAAACTTTCACTTTTTGCAGATGACATGATACTCTACATGGAAAACCTGACTGGCTCCATGAGAAGCCTACTAGAATTGATCCATGAATTCAGCAAAGTCACAGGGTACAAACACAATGTACAGAAATTGGTTGTATTTTTATACACCAATAATGAAGCAAAAGAAAGAGAAATCAAGAAACTGATCCTATTCACAATTGCACACACAAAAAATAAAATACCTAGGAATAATTCTAACCAAAGATGTAAAAGACATGTATGATGAAAACTATAGAAAGCTTATGAAATAAATTGAAGAAGACACAAAGTAATGGAAAAATACTCCATGCTTATGGATTAGAAGAATAAACATTGCTAAAACGCCATTATTACACAAAGCAATCTACACATTCAATGCAATCCCAATCAAAATTGCACCTGCATTCTTCTCAAAGCTAGAACAATCTATCCAAAAATTCATATGGAACCACAAAAGACCCCAATTAGCCAAAGTTATATTGAAGAAGAAAACCAAAATGGGAGACATCACAACCTGGACTTTAACCTCTACTACAAAGCTGTCATCATCAAGACAGTATGGTATTGGCAGAAAAAGAGACACATAGACCAATGTGATAGAATAGAAAACCCAGAACTGGACCCACAAATGTATGGTCAATTAATCTTTGGCAAAGCAGGAAAGAGTATCCTATAGAAAAATGACAGACTCTTTAACAGGTGGTTCTGGGAGAACTGGCTAGCAACATGCAGAAGAATGAAACTAGACTACTTTCTTACACCATACACAAAAATTAACTCAAAATGGCTGAAGGACCTGAATGTGAGAGAGGAAACCATCAAAACCTGAGAGGAGAAAGCAGGAAACAGCCTCCATGACCTCAACCACAGCAATTTCCTACTCAACACATCCCCAAAGGCAAGGGAATCAAGAGCAAAAATGAACTATTGGGGTTGGTCAAGATCAAAAGTTTCTGCACTGCAAAGGAAAAAATCAAGAAAACTAATAGGCAACCAATGGAATGAGAAAAGATAATTGCAAGTGACATATCAGATAAAGGGCAGTATCCAAAATCTACAAGGAACTCACTAAACTCCACACCCAAAAAATGAATAATCCAATGAAAAAATGGGCAGAAGACATGAATAGGCACTTCTCCAATGAGGACATCCAGATGGCCAACAGACACATGAAATGATGCTCAGCGTCACTCTTTATCAGGGAAATACAAATCAAAACCACACTGAGATACTACCTCACGCCAGTCAGAGTGGTTAAAATGAACAAATCAGGAGACTATAGATGCTGGCTAGGATTTGGAGAAACGGGCACCCTCCTACACTGTTGGTGGGAATGTAAACTCATACAGCCACTATGGAAAACGCTGTGGAGGTTCCTCTAAAAAGTTAACAATAGAACTCCCCTGTGACCCAGCAGTAGCACTGCTGGGCATCTAACCAAGGGATATAGAAGTGCTGATGCATAGGGGCGCATGTATCCCAAAGTTCATAGCAGCACTTTCTACAATAGCCAAATCATGGAAACAACCTAAATGTCCATCGACTGATGAATGGATCAAGAAGATGTGGTGTATATATATACAATGGAATACTACATGACAATGAGAAAGAATGAAATCCTGCCATTCATGTCAATGTGGATGGAACTCACAGGTGTCATGCTAAGTGAAATAAGTCAGGCAGAGAAGGACAGATATTATATGTT
>NC_043714.1:20326011-20513048 GCF_006229205.1 Suricata suricatta
TAACAGAGGACCACAGGGAGCGGAAGGGGTGAAAAAGAGTTAGGGATAGGGAGGGAGACAAATCATGAGAGATTCTTGAATATTGAAAACAAACTGAGGGCTGTAAGGGGGAGGGGGAGGGGGAAGGGGAAGGGAGGTGTTGGACATGGAGGAGGGCACTTGTGGGAAAAAGCACTGGATGTTATATGGAAACCAACTTGACAATAAACTATATAAAAAAAAAAGAAAAACCCACATAATAGTTACCTAAATAGGGAGGGCAATAAGGTAAGTTCTTGCTTTGTCTATAATAAGGGTAAGAATATCAATTAACATGATATATTTTTAATATCAAATTTATTACTTCCTTCTTGTACATGTAAAACTGCTTTTTGCAAATGGTTTTGTTGAAGTATGATTGATATATAATAAACTGACAGATTTTGTAAGATTTGAATGTATATATCCCCATGAAACAGTCCTAACAAGATAATGAACATACACTTGTACCTCAACAGTTTACTTGTTCTTCTTTGTACTCTCTTTCCCTTTCACCCCATTCCCAGGCAACTATTCATGTGCCTGCTATGGCTACGCATTAGCATTTTCTAGAAATGTATACAAATGAAATCATACAATATATCCCCTACTTTTTGGCTTCTTTCACTCTGCATAATTATTTTAAGATTTATGGATATTGTTGCAGGAAACAGTAATTCATTCTTTTTATGGATGAATTATATTCCATTGCATGAATATAGAATGGTTTGTTTATTCATTCATCTATTGATAAATATATGGCTAGTTTCCAATTCTTGGCTATATCATATAAAGCTGCTATGAACATTTGTTAATTCATCTTAGTAGTAGCAAAGTATATAGTGTAATGTATATGCTTAGAATAAAGTATATATACACAGCTTCATTTATTTCAGTAAATACCTAGTAGTACAATGGGTGGGTAATAGGGTGCATATATGTTTAACTGGGGGGAAAAAACACTTACCAAATGAATTCCTAAAGTTGTACCATGTTATATTCCCATCAGCAGGGCATGACCTGAGCTGAAGTCAGACACTTCACCAACTGAGCCACCCAGGCACCCCTTGATCATTGTGATTTTTATTTAAAGAAATTTCATTTGTGTTTTTTTAAAGATCTTTCTTGTTTTAGCATGTTCAGTCTTTCCTCAAGCTAATAACTATTTTAATGTACTTTTCTAGTAATTCTGTCATTTGTGTCCTATCAGAGTAAATTTCAATTGATTGCTTTTTCTCCTTACTATGGATTATATTTTTCTGTTTCTCTTCATGCCTACTGACTTTTTATTGGATGCTTATCACAGTATTTTATCTTTTGGGGTGTTTGATATTTTTGTATTTCTATACATTTTTTCAGCTTTATTCTGGAATGTGGTTAAGTTCTTTGTAATAGGTTGGACTTTTGGATCTTTTTATACTTTGTCACACGGGACAAGAGCGCGTCTAGCCTATGGTAATTTGTCCTCAGTACTAAGACTCTTTTTTGTAATCAAACAATTTGTGAATTTGAGATTTTGCACTCGGGTTTTAGGATTTGTTTTAATCTGATATGGTAAGACACTTAGGTATGGAAATGACTGTCACTGAGGAAGATTGTTCTTACTGACAGTTACCTAGAAACAGGAAGTACGGCCTATCGTGGCTAGCCACATGGGAAGGCACCAGGTCAGTCAGGACGCAAAAGCAGTGTGGGGAAGCATGGGTTAAAGTTTTTATTGTGGTTTTCATGGGAGGGAAAGGTGTGGCAAGGTAAAGTGCTGCACAGGTTCAGGATTGAATAGTTTAATTACGGTGGGCTCTGGGCTATAGGGGTATTCCCTAGTTGTCTGCTACCTGGCCCTGGAGAACTATGGTCTTCTCAAGTGTTCCATAAAAGCAATAGTTCAAAGTTTGGGTTCTCCTAGTTGGCTTGCATTTAAAGATATGCTTGCGGGATAATCATTTGCTATTTCTAGGAATTAGCTAGCCCTGGGAGGGGTAGTCTCTCCTCAGTCAAGGAAACCTCATATATCAGCACAACAGGGATTTTGAAAATAAGAAAACAGAGTTAATAGAGGAGCAGGCACTGTTCCTATCCCCAGTGATGTGGGGACACTCTCCCTTCTAACATTTTGCAGAGTTCTTTCCCCAGTCTTGGGGAAATCTCCTCAGATGTATATTGATGGACACTCAGCTACGCACTGGAGACAAAGCTTCTGCAGATCTTCAGAGTCCCTCCTCTGTGCAACTCTCCCCTCCTTCCCACTTAGCCTCACAGGCCCTGGAAACGTTTGCTTTCCTCACCCACACAGACCCACCTCTTCACTTGGGAATACCACCGACCTTCCTTCCCTTTGTATCCCCCTCTTTGTGCCACAGCCGGCACCACCTTTGTCTAGGCTGTAAGCAGACTCACCTCACTGATTTCTTGCCTGTCAGGGATCACTGTACTTATGTCCAATGTCTTTAGAGGTTTTTTGTAATTATATTTTTTTTCTGGTTTTTTTCAGTTATTTCAGGTAAAAGGATAAATTAAGTTCTTGTTACTCAATTTTGGCCAGACGCAGAAATCTAATATCAGATTTTGATGAGTCAGAGGTACATATTCTAATTTTTAGGATAGGAACTAATAAAATATCCAAAAAAACCCACCAATGCAATTTTCCAAATCAATAAAGATTACATGACAAAAATTAATCTAAAAAAAAGGTAAGAATGGAGTTAAAAAGTAATGAAGACCAAGCAAAAACAAATAGAAAGACATAGTAACATGTTAGATTTACATTACATTAAAATTCATTACATTAAAAATTGCATTAATAATTAAAAATTAAGCATAGCAAATTAGGCAATGAAAAGGCAGTGATCATTCTGGATTAAATGAAACATATGCTATTTTTATATATGTGACAAAAACCAAAGGTTGAGAATAAGTGGGCAACATTTATCTCACGTAGATAGACAAAGAACTCCAACTCACTCCAAAAAGAAGAAGGAAGTGGTAAAATAAGACCAGACATTAATGAAATAGCTATAATGAAAAAGGAATCTAAAAGACCCATAGCTATTAAAGAAGTTAATTCTGTGATTCTGAAGCTTCAACAATAACCAAATCAAACCAAACGAAACAGCCCTCTGGGACTGGATGGATCAGCGCAAACTCTACTATTTAAGGAAGAAAACAAATTTTCCAGAGAATTGAAAAAGAGGAAGCATTCCTACTCCCTTTTTATAAGGCCAGAATAACTTAAATATTTAAACCTGATAAAGGTATTATAAGAGAGGAATAATATAGGCTGATGTTACTTACAAGAATAGATCAAAATATTCTACACAAAACATGTACAAGCGGAATCTGGCAAGACATATATTAGACAATGGAGTGTGACCAAATTGGATTGGTTCCAGGAATACAATGTTGGGTCAACATTTGTAAAATGTGTCAGGGAAGGTTTGCACATTTCTTTAAAGAAATAAAGGAGAAAAGTTATATGGCTATTTCAAAACATGCAGAAAAAGTATTTAATAAAACTTACATTCTTTTATGATCGATGTTTTCAGCAAACTAGGCACAGAAGGGAGCTTCTTAATCTAGAAAACACTTGCACTAAGATCACATGGTGGGCCACGTGATCAATATGAGTGGGCAGTGTGATGTAGCTGTCAAAGAACTTGACCCAATCTTAAAAGGAAGCACAGTGCTTTGCTTGGAGGAGGGCTCAGTCCTGCTGTTTTCTGTTCAGATCAGATAACACCTAAGATGCTATGCTGGTTTCTTGGTGCCCGAGTCTCACAGGAACATTGGCGAACTGGAGAGAGCCAGAAAAGATGATGAATACCGTAAATCATGGGAAGTGAGCAATGATGGAAACAACTACGAAGGATTAACAAGTGGCCAGTGTTTCCTGGGCAGGTGCTCTAAACTCACTGTGAGTGTCTAGGGGAAAGTATAAATACTACTAGAGGAGAGTAGTTAAAGATAGATTCGCTTAGGAACTGCACCAGAAAGAGATTTTTAACAAGTAAAACTCTGAAAATGAGAACCATCTGCTAAGTTCTCTGATGCTGTTAGTGTTTATTTATTAAGAAGCTGGATGGGCCTTCAGCAGGGATATTGCAGAAAGGATTGGGATGTACATGAGCAACATCAAAATGATGTCTAACCCTAAGATTCTGTAATTCAATAATCATAGATCAAAATTTTAATGCTTTTCACAAAAAGGCCATTGCAAGCTTACAACATGATGCTTGCGACCGCAAACACAACATCCATACCAGGATAGTTCCAGGTGTTAACTGCTCTGAATTTTGTTAGAAATCACTGACAAATCTTCCTCTCTAGGAGGATATTTTGCTTACCTTGTCATGGATAAACTCTAAAGACATTTTAGTTAGACTCTGTGTTTGTTGCCAGAATGTTGCATATGGTACAGTTACCCTCCACTTTTCAAGTTCGTGTTATTCCACTTTCCTTTTTATAAAAGACCAACATCAGTCCCTGTTTTCGCTAAGCAAAAGAAATGCAGAAAAGATCCTCACCTTTAGAAAACAAAGGCAGAAAGCAAAAATAGTGTTTCCCCAATGTCTGTTTTGCAGTAGGCAGTTAGAGAGAGCCTGTGCAGTGGCGACCCCGCCAAGCTCCTTCCCCGGACCACCCCCAGCATCTCAGCATCGGGGCTGCCATAGCTTTGTGTCTGTGAGCATCTGTGCTTTATTTCAATTTATTCTGTGCATCCATTAGCAAGAGGTGTCTCTAAGAGAGGTTATTTTTGAGGTCTAGGGATGCTCAAAAATGTTTCCGTATAAATTGATGGTAATTACTTCTTCGCTATATGCCACTTCAGCTTATGGAAGATTTCACAGCAACGTTCTTCCTTCGGATGGTGGGGAAAACCCGTACTTAAGAGTCCATCGCTTAGCTTCTACTCTTGGAGTGAGGACACTTCATGAATGGAAAGCTTGAGGAAGTTAAACTGGTTTTTCAGCACCCCGGGATTTGCTCATGATTTCTTGAACTTTTCTCATCTGTTATACTCCATTTACATATCATGTTTCTTCTTTTGAAACTGGCTCTATTTCTAAACCGCCTTTCATACTTCACCCTAATTTAACAGAGTTTAAGTTAAATAAAATAAAATCACAGCATTTAAACACAATTTCTCACCTCCATTTCTTGAGAATCCTCACTGTCCTAACTGTCTCAATGTACATGTCTAATTTATTTTCCTAAATAATTACTATCTCCTATTTGAGCTATCATCCTTTACAATTGTATGCTATTTTTAGCAGCTCCCGAATAGCTCATTTTGCTATTCAGTATGGCTATCTATAAGTCTCATAAAAATATCTACGTGGTGCTAACATCTTGGTAGAGAATTTGTGAATTCCTCTATTTTTCCCTAGCCACCAATGGTTCTTTTCAAGCAAAAGTTCTGTTAGCTCAGGAAGGAGAGAGAGCGGGTCACAGAGTCTAGCCCTGCACGCCTGCTCCCGTCAGAAGGCCTTCATGACCCCATGTCCAGGGTCCACAAACCACTTCCCAGCTCATGTCTTTCAGAAACATCTAAGCATTGAGACAGCAGTTAGTGTCAAGGCTAGAACTCTTACATCTGAATCCTAGCAATGTCTCAAGAGGATTTATACGCTTGACTATCATGTTTTCCATCCTTTGTGATTTATGGATTCATCACTTATGTTTCCCTCGTTACAATTCTTACTGTATTTCAGCTAAGGTTGAAAAAGGCTTAAGAATAGAGATTTTTTGTCGTCTTCTCGAAATATGTAATTTTACATTAGCAAATAGATATTTATTACTTTATTCCTTATTATTTTACATACTACTTTATCAAACTTAAATTTTTAGTCTGGCAAGAATAATTCTACATTGTTAATACTGGCTTATTTGTTCAAATGCAATTAAAGGTATTTTCAAGGATTACTTCTTTTCAGATCAGTATTTATTTTTACCCACAAATAAATTTTAACATTACCACAGGCATGTGTGTTGTCTAAAGGAATCCTTATTATTTTTAAAATTACTTAAAATTTCAGCAAATTATTTGAAAGTATGCTATATTATGGATAGTATAAATCTTAAACGATGCATGATATTTTAAATCACATACCAGTAACCCATAAAAAGACATTTGTAGGAAATATTAGCACTTAAAATCCCATATTATAGATTTTTACATGATTGAGCTCTATAAAATTTTCTCCAATTGAAACATTGTTTGAATGATTAAATCAGGTCCCATAGTAAAACACATACCTAATTACCTCCAAATCCATCTATATAGAATTTTACAAAGTAGGTCACAAGTACCTGTATTGTAATTCTGCAAAATGAAGTTGCATTGTATATAATAAATTACAAAGCATTCAGAAAGAATTACAGATGCATAGGTGTTTGACGGTACCTAACATTGTGTAGAATTTGGCATAATGTTAATACATTTTGGGTTTCTTCCAAAAGAAATTAGTTGCTAGAAATGCTGGGAGAAGTTTATTCTGACCAGGTCCTACGGCATGGACCCTGAGGGCACTGTTAGAACAAAAAAGTACAATTAAAAACCAAGAAGTAGTTAGAAAGTTAATACAAATCAGAGTGGATCTTGTAATAATTTTATGCTAAATAGACCAAAACCATACTTAGGAGCTGGTTTTCCCAGAGCAAAGATCAAGCTAGCCTTTTCCCTATCTTCATTTAATAAATAATAAATTTCCTAAGTAAAATTTCAGCAACAGAGGAAGTTTTTAGAGACCAATAAAGAAAATTCTTCCATAAGATATATGAAAAGAAGATAATTTAGAATTTTTGTGCTTTATAATTTGCAATCAAATTTGAAAACGACATAAAGAAAAGCAAACCTTTAACTACTCTAATGGGTAGAATGAAAATATACTCAAAATTACACAACTCAAGATTCTGGAACTGCACCATCCCAAACAGTGCCAGATATGACTCCTTAAATTTAAATTTCAATGGATTAGATAAAGTTAAAAATGTATTTCCTCAGTTGTATTAGTTACATTTCAGGTGCTCAGTAGCCAAATATGACTGGTGACTATTACATTGGATAGTGCAGATATAAGTCATTTCATCACAGAAAGTTCTATTGGACAATACTATTCCCTAGACTATAAGAGAGGAAAGGTATATGCATATTAAAGAGAAGAGAGTTGGGCGCCTGGGTAGCTTAGTCCGTCAAGCCTCCGACTTTGGCTCAGGTCATGATCTCACTGACTGTGGGTTCGAGCCCTGTGTCGGGCCCTGTGCTGACAGCTCAGAGCCTGGAGCCTGCTTCCGATTCTGTATCTCCCTCTTTCTTTGCCCCTCCCTGCTCATGCTCTGTCTCAAAAATAAATACAACATTAAAAAAATTTTTTAAAGGAAGAGAGCCTTTCCCTATGAAGAAACAGCATGCCTGGCCTAGTTGGTCCTTTTCTTCTTCTTCTTTTTTTTCTCTCTCAATTTGAATTTATTCAGAAAATCCATATTCCAAAATGTCATTCTCTGGTTCTTTTGAAAAATAAAACGGTATATGGTATATTCCTGCTAATGACGAGCATTACTGACAAAATTTAATCAGTTCTTTATATATACATACATATATATATTTAATGTTTATTTATTTATTTTTGAGAGAGGGAGCAAAAGCACACGTAGGGGAGGGACAGAGAGAGAGTCACAGAATGCGAAGGACGGTCCAGGCTCTGCACTCTCGGCACAGAGCCTCGAACACTCTCAGCACAGGGCTTGAACCCACCAACTGTGAGATCATGACCTGAGCCGAAGCTGGATGTACAAAATGTGGACACTGAGATGGGTAGTTCGGTGATTGAGACTGGATTCAGATCTCTGTAGTATGGACCGCCTCAGGTCCCACTGCTGTTTTGAGGAGGAGTTTTACATGGTCAAGTTGTAGGGATAGAGCCAAATAATCCTGCAGGTTGGTCTTGCTGGGATGTCCTCAGGCTCATGACTCAGGAGAGCAAGCGAACCAAAAACGGGGTGGAGCTAAGGTCAGAGGGACAGGAAAAATGTTAAACCATGTAAATTCCAACCTTCAGAAACCAGTTCCATGAAAACCACAGTGATTCAGCAGGAAAAATGGTTATTTGAAGAAGTATCTCTAAATTGGAGACTCTCAAACTCTGCATTTGATTAAGCCCACTTACGAAGAAAACACCCTCATTTTGTGTTGGTCTGTTATCTTCAAATGATTAAAATGATATCATTACCACTTATAAATTTTATATCTCTCTTAAAGATTACATTTTAAAAACCCACTTAAATGATACCAGGCTGCCATAAAAGGCAGTTTCTCCTCTCACTGAAATAATATTCCCTTAGGGTCAGATTTACATCTCATTACAACGCCATGGGAGAGTTAGACTCCAAGAAAGTGAAGAGAATCCTCATAGAGTTACATAGGATGAAGTTTGGCTCAGACACTATTTTTTAGATGGAAACTGATAAACAGAATGAAAGTTAAAATATACAGAAATGGGGATCCAAGGTAACAATGCCAAAAGAAAAGAGCCTTTTGTTGTTGTTGTTTCCAGGTTGTTTTTCTCTGCCTCCTCTGTGCTATTTTGACCGATTTTCTCCTGGTCTCTTTGATGCGTGTGCTATTAGAGCCTGCTAATATGAAAATCGAGGAATTTGGGTAAAAATAAAATGGTTCCTTGTCCTATTTATCTTCTATATTGAAGCACTCTGAGTTATACACTCTATGTGTCTCAAACTATGACCCTAAAGACCAGACTCTTGGCTGAAATTATTCTTTGGGACTTGCTAACTGCAGGGCATCATGTACACAGAACACCTCTTCCGCTCTTTTTCAGAGACATCACCCTCTGCTGTGACACCTTCATGTTTAGAAAATCAATGAGGTCTCATGCTTATTAGAATTATGAATGTAGGGGCACCGGGTTGGCTCAGTTGGTTTAGAGTCTGATTGGGCTCAGGTCTTGATCTCATGGTTTGTGGGTTGGAGCCCCGCATCAGGCTCTGTGCTGACAGCTCAGAGCCTAGAGCCTGCTTCTGATTCTATGTCTCCCTCTCTCTCTCGGCCCTTCTCCTGCTGACACTCTGTCTCTCTCTCTCTCCCTTTCAAAAATAAATAAACATTAAAAAAATTAGAAAAAGAATTATGAATGTAAACCCTAGATATGCATGTTACAAATGTAGAAGTGATATATTTCATTGCTCTTTATTCCCAGTACTTTCATGTTTTTATTGTCTTTGTTTTCTTGCTATCATAAAATATTCTAGTATATTTTTGTGGTAATTCCAAGAAGAGATTAACTGTGGTCTATTTTACGCATTATTGCAAATAGTCTATAACAGCTCTTTGTAATTTAAAAAATCCAGGTGGTAGAGTTCTCTCTCATTCTTGGAGAAACATAATTTACTTTCTATTTGCATGTACTATTTCTATATTACATAGTCTGGATTGCTCCTAAATTACTTTTCAGTTGATATTATTTGGCTGAAATTCAATTCTATAACCATAAACCATCATACAGAATGTGGGAAATGTTATTTTATACCTGCATTAGGCATATTTTTAGATATTCCTAAAACACTAATTGCTCATTTTAGAGTCATAAAGCCAATTAATCCCACGAAGTCTGTGAAAGAAGTTTATGTAGTTCAAACCTTGCTTTATTTCTGTTGCCATGGTATCTGTGTATGGTTTCAAGTCTATGAGCTTCAGTTGGTACATTTCAAAATTCCAGGTGCTTTTCTGACGAAGAAGCCCATTTTGCTCCAGCTTGTAACCTGAAAAATCAGGCCACTATATTCAGAGAGTATGTACTGTGTGCAGGGCAATGCTTCAAGACCTTAAATGTCTTACTGTCTTACTGAATTATCATAACAACTCCCTTATTGCCCCCACTTTGCAGACAAAGAAACTGAGCCCCCCAGAGATGTTAAGTAACTTGACCGGGGTCTCACAACTACAAAACAGTAGAATCATAATTTGGGACCAAGGAAATCTGACTTCAGAGAATCCATTACAATGAGGGGAAATGTACATCTGGATGTTTAAGCTATCATGAGGAATAGTGAGGATATTTCTGTATTTAGTTCTGAATTACTACTTAAGTCTCACTGACATCCACAAGGTCATGACTTAGTTATTTAAAGGGACTAAAAGGAACAATGTTACACCTATTGGACACCTGCCACATCCCCAGGCAGGCACTTTGGTCCTCATTTCATATGATTTGAAGAAAGTTTTAAAATGTTGTCTGTGGGCGCCTGGGTGGCTCAGTTGGTTAAACGTCCAACTTCAGCTCAGGTCATGATCTCATACCTAGACTCATGGGTTCAAGCCCTGCATCAGGCTCTATGCTGACAGCTCGGAGCCTGGAGCCTAATTTGGATTCTGTGTCTCTCTCCCTCTCTCTGCCCCTCTCCCACTCATGCTCTGTCTTTCTCTCAAAAATAAATAGACATTAAATAATTAAAATGCTGTCTGATTTCCTATGCCAAAATAAAGGCACTTCTATTTCAATATTCAAGTTTCTGAAACTAAATTGTGTTAAAGTATATCTGAAGGAAGAGATTGTTATAAAACGATCAGTAAGATTAGAAACAAATGAACAATTCCATTGAAAGATTAATTGCCCATTTTCAACATTTGTCACAATATATAGACGTTTGTGAAAAATATGCATATAACATTATGGTAGTATATATTTAAAAAGATGACTCATAGTATTTTTGAAAGGAGGAAGATATAAATCCATTATCTATCTGTCCACTCACCCATCATCCATGCATTCATACATCCATGCATCCATCCATCTGTTCATATATCCATTCATCCTTCCATCTCTCCATTTTATGTTCATGTAAGAATCTTTGGGAAACATTGTTTTCTGTTACCTTGTGTCACATATGTGTAATAGCTCCAAATATCTCTTTACAGATAGACTTCAGTCCCTAATAGCTATGTGGCATCACTAAACTTTCCTTCCTTTGGTCCAAGGAAAAGATGACAGATGTCTGTTGGAAAACTATGGTTCAATTTTCCTGTCTTCAGCTTCCCTGAGACCCTCTTATCATTACCACTGCCTCTCATCATTTACCCCAATATAGCCTCTGGTCAATTCTAGAACCACCATTATGCTCCAGGTAGAGGTTATTCCATATGAGCATCCTGGCTAACAAGATGAAGCAAATACGATACCTGTACCTGTACATGGGGTGGGGGCTTGGGGGAGGATAGTGTGAAGAGAGCTATGGGTGTGGCTTCAACCAAAGACTTGTTTGAGTGAATGAAGGGACTGAAAGAAATCCAAGCAATGTGGTGGCCTATCAGGTAACCATGCATATATAAGGAAGAGAGGAGGAAACTGCTCTTTTGCCCAAAGGCAGAAAGTAGCCACTCCTACCCTCTGAGCTGAGGAACTACAAGATGCATCTTCCATTTTGCCGGACCTAGTTATCCTCTCTAAGTGTAATCTCAAAAGCATGAATGCTAAAATACACATATTTGTATCTGCAAGGCTGCCACACTGCCGAGTACATGGCTGTGGCTCAGTATGTGATTGTAGAATGAATGGTGGTGTGAATGGAAGAATTTGAATGTTGTAGGAGATATTGAATTACAAATAAAATGTATTAGGAGATTACAGTAAATGTACTGCTGGAGGGGCTGGTGTGAGATACGGGAGTGTTGGCGTGGTATGTGAACAACCTGGAGAACTTGTCTATATTCACCCTAAGCCCTGCTCTCCCACAGCCCCCCAATTTTAGAGGACTGAAAATGACAATCTGGGGATCCAGATCTGGGGACAGACTTGGAACTGGGCGGGTCTATCAAGGAAAAGGGGTAGAGATTTAGATGGATATTAATGTATCCACTGATTCACTGTTTCAATCATTCATCCATTCTTTAATCCATGAAACATTTACTGAAAACTTACTCCAGTAATTGTTCTGGGAACTAGAGATACAAAGATGATTAAGATGCTGTCATTATCCTTAGAAATTTGCAGTTAAGTGGGATAAATAATTATAACAAACTATGGTAAGTGTCAGGACAAAGAAATGGAACTAACAAGGGCATTATGGGACCACAAAGTAGAGCCACCTGCCATAGCCCTTAATATCAGAGATTTCCTGAAGGACCTGATGCCTGAGTTAAGTGCTAAAGGTTGAGTCTACCTTAGTCGACTATGTGAATAAGAGGAGAAAAAAGTTGGGGGTTAGAAGAACATTCTACATAGAAATTAGACATATGCCAAAGTAGTCATGACAACTGCTGACATATTTGGAAGACGACTTGGCTTTTAGTCTAGGGATGACACTGTGGTTGAAGTAAGAAATGACAGGAGATGAGCCTGAAAAAAAATGGGCTGGGGCCAGAGGACCCCCATTCAAAGAAACTTGGTATCTAAATCCTAGGACAGTGGGAAACCATGGAGGGACTTAAGAAATGTGACATGATCAAATTTCCACTCACGGGTCTCTGGTTTATGTGTGGAATATCTTGGTTAGTGAGATCTTTACAGTAGTCCTGTGAGAGATGATGAAGGCTGGCAGTAGGCTGTGCCAGTAGGGATCAGGTAAGGGCAAAGAAGATGGACCAATCAAGGATATCTCTGCTTTCTGGCTTGAATGACTGAGGGGCTAATGGTGCCTCAATTTGGAAAAAAAAAAAAAACCATAAAAGAAATAGGTTCTAGAAGAAGGTGATAAGTTCAGGATGGAATATACTGAGTTTTAAGGGATGGAGATAAATGCAGATGATGTGCATAAGTTAGACAGAAGGAATGGAAGAGACGTATAGGTTGTAAATAGAATGTTCTTCCAAATAGGTGGGCACTGAAATTAGGAGTAGATTGTGGAATCCAGGGACAATGGGTATACTTAGAACCATAAGAAGATTGAAGAAGGAAAGAGAGCTCTCCAAGAAGAGAAAACAATAGTTTAAGAAGCATAAGGAATGTAATGAAAGTATGGGGACAGGGAAGTCCTCTTGACATCTCCCTTTTCGGTGCTTTTGTCCTATGCTTCTGTAACATAAACATATTTTTGTTATAATATCTACTGGATAGCTTTGATGATATTGATGGTCTTTCTTTTGCGTCTATCCTTCCCCACCAGAGTGGAGAATCCTAGTAAACTGGGACTGCATTTTAGGCACCATTGTATCTCACAGCACAGAAGACACACTTAGTATATATAAGTATTTAATAAATTAGGCATTCACAAACAAACACATATCCATACACGTACTCACACTCCTCTGTCTCTTACTTGAGACTATTTTAGTGGTAAGTTATAAACTCAAACTTGATAGGAATTGGTTCATGGTATCCAAGGGAGAGTTGAATATTCAAACTCTGTGAATGATAGAAGAGGAACCAGGCTTCATGAACAACGGGAATCAGGAAACCAAAGGCCATCAAGACTCTTTTTTATCTTTCCTTTTTTGCTGCATTCTCTCTCCAGATGCCCCTCTTTTTTTTTTTTTTTTTAACATACTGGGAAATAGAACTATGATAGCACCTACATTTTACATTTTATACCTTCAAAAACTGGACAGAAATTGATCTGAGATTTTCACTTTGTGCAAGTTCAAAAATTCTGGAGCATGTTTTTATTGGCCTAGCTGAGATGAAAGTCTGCCACGAAAATAAGGGAAAATTCCCTCTCAAATGAGTGATCTACCAAAGAAGTTGATAAACCTATTTAAGGGTTTGAGAAAAAGAGAACTCCAGTAGAGTCTTGATTACCTGGAAATCCTGAGAATCCTGGAAATAGCCCATGGTGTGAAGCAGCATGGTAGAGTATTAAAAGTATGGTCTTGGCAGAGATCTTGTCTCCAGTGCTACCTCATACTAGCTCCATGGACTAGGGTTGAAATTTTTCTGTCTGAACGAGGGTTTTTCCTCAAATGTAATATGCAGATAACTATTGTTGGGTTACTGTAAGAATAAAATGAAGTAATATGATAATGATAGCTAGCACTTACTAAATATTTATTGTGGGCAAGATATTGTTCTAAGTGTGTCAGGGGTATCTATAGGGTAAGTATTACTTTTATTTTCATTTTTTTCAGACAAGGAAAGTGAGATCTAGCTACCTAACTAGTGTAAGAGATGAGTTGGGGTTTGATCCTAGGACACTGATACTAGAGTCTACAGTCTACCACTGTGTGTATTCTACCACTTCCAGTTTTTTTTAATTTAAATTTTGTTTAGTTAACATACAGGTCAATATTGGTTTCAGAAGTAGAATTCAGTGATTCATCACTTACATACAATACCCAGTGCTCATCACAATAAGTGCCCTCCTTAATACCCAACAGCCATCTAGCCCATCCCCCTCCACCACCCTCCACCAACCTTCAATTTGTTCTCTATTGTTAAGAGTCTCTTGTGGTACATTTTCCCCTCCCCACCACTTCCCATATGTTCATCTGTTTTGTTTCTTAAATTCCACATTAGTGAAATCATATGGTGTTTGTCTTTCTCTAACTGACTTATTTTACTTAAGATAATACATTCTAGCTAGCCATCCACATCAATGCAAGTTACTGCCTGCCTTATAACTATTGTTGAAAGAATAAATGCAAAGAGCTTAGCATAGTACCTGGTCATACAGTTAAAGAACAAATGCATTCATTTTGTTAATATTTATTGAGTATCTACTATGTGGTAGACACAGCTCTAGACACTGGAAGTAGAGCAGAAAGACAAAAATCCTGGCCTTCATAAAATTTACACGTTGAATGGGAAAAAAATGGAATAAATATGTCAGTAAAAACATATGGATAATTTTAAGTAGTGATTAATATCATAAAGGAAATAAAATATATCAATGACACAGAGCATTTGTGGGTGGTATAGCTAAGCCCATGGTCACATGTTCAAAAACAACTCTTTTTGTTTTTTTCCAGTTTGTTTTTTAATGTTTTTTTAGTGTTGTTTTTTTTTTTTAATTTATTTTTGAGAGACAGAGAGACACAGCGCGAGCAGGGGAGGGTCAGAGAGAGAAGGAGACACAGAATCTGAAGACAGCCTCCAGACTCTGAGCTAGCTGTCAGCATGAGCCCGATGCGGGGCTCGAACCCATGAACCCTGAGATCATGACCTGAGCCAAAGCCAAAGCTGATGCCTAACTGACTGAGCTACCCAGGTGCCCCAAAAACAATTCTTTAAGGGGGGTGATGCTTGTCCTGAGATGTCAATGATAATAGAGAGATAGCCATGCAAAGACCAGAGGGAAGAATTTTCTAGGAAGAGGAAATAGCACTGCCCAAACCCATTATGGAAATGAGCTTGAGTTTGAGAAACACAAAGAAGGCTGATCTGGCCAGAGGCAGGTAGGATTTGGGGGTGGAAGGTAAGACTTGTAAGTGACAATTGACTAGATTTTTAGGAACTTGAGAGAATGGTGAATAGTTTGGATGTGTGTGTGTATGTGTGTGTTTGTGCATGATAGTCTACTGTGGGATTTTATGTAAGATAATAATAGTATCTGAATTAGGATTTGAGAAGATTACTCTGACAGCTATCTGAAAAATAGAGAGTAGGCAGCAAAAGAAACCAAAAAACAATGATGGTTCAGATTAGGGTTTTGGGATGACGAGAAGTGGCCAGATTAAGAATATATACTGGAGGTAATATTGACAAATTTGCTAAATCACTGAATGTGGGTATGAAGGAAAGGACAGAATACAGAATGATTCTTAAGATTTAGCTTAAATAACTGGAGAAGTTTGGGTAAGTAAGGGAAGGAAGTCCTTGGATGCAAGAACTAGGAATTCTGACTTTGGTATATATATTATGAGCAAATACTTAGTGGTTATCAGCTAACAGCCTCCTCAGGAGGCTGTAGTGGGGAAATGAAAGTGGCTTCTGAATTATATACTAATTTAAATTTAAATTGAATACAATTTAAAATGAAATTGGATTAGGATTTAAAATTTTGCGTTTTTAGCCTAGTGAATCTGTGTTCTGAAAAAAGCAGTAAATTATTCTTGCAAAGTTTTATACTGATCAAATTTCAGTTTTTACAGCCCATAGGTAGCCAGCCATCAGGTAGCAAGTTGATTAACAAATCCTACAAATCCCATTTTGTTTGTGGTCCCAGTATGAGTTCTGCTACCTGACAGCTGGGACCCCAGGGGAAGGCCTAGTCTGAAAGCTGCGTAATTGGGGCCACCTCAACAAGGGGCCCTCAATTCCTCTACCCTTTGTCCTCAGTCTTTGGGACAAAGGCTGGATTTTCCCAGGTAGTCACTAAGTACAGGGCTGGTGATCAGTGTGGTAGCAAGGTCTTTTTGTGCTCTTCTATGAGTGGAAAGGACTGCAAACTTAGACTGCAAACTTTGCAAACTTAGCCTTATTTCATGATATGGGAAATTGGCCAGCTTGCTTTGGCAGGTGGTCCACTCCCTATTTCCAAGTCTTCCATTTTTGGCTCCCAGCTCTGAATCCCATCTTCATGAGGGTACAATGTTCCTCTAGATACCAGAGACACATGAGGACAAGCTTGACCCATTGCACCATCTGGAGAATCTGCCCCAGATCTTTCGAGTGTCTAAGGGTGACTGGTGTGACTTTTGTCCCGGTGCTCGAGTTAAGAGTGATTTAGGTCAGTGGTTTTCTGTGGAATCCTGAGGGAAGTGGGGAAGCCAAGCATATAGAACTCTGGGCCTCTCGCCTCCATTTTGGCCATAGCAGCTTCATATTTTTTGTTTTATATTTTGGGGTTCTGAATGAGGTTACATGTGGAATAGTGGGAGAAAAATGTTTGAAAAGCAGTTTGGATGAATAGGTCTAAGATGTTAAAAACTAAGTCAAAGACTGATGTATTTGTGCCTTTCCCCTAACTTTAACTTACCCTAGATATATTTTGCAGAGGTGTAAAACCAGCCCTGGAAGCGAAAGTGGAGAAATACCGTAGGCTCCCCTTATCTCCATACCGTTTATCTCCATAAGTGGGGAGGGAAGAATAACACACCTGCCTCCATTTGGCTCTGAGTGTTGGCCTGGATTTTTAAAATTTCTTTTGGCTCTACTTTAGGCTAGAATCCTTGTGAAGCTCATTTGTTCTTGCAGAAAAAAAATATTTAGTAATTGCTGCTTTGTAGTTTACAAGTTTTCTAACCACCCTTGTTGACCTATGTGCAAATAGTAAAAATCAGTGGAATAGCTGAGGTTTTTCCCCCCCTTTCTTTCTCCAAGTTCCTGATGAGTTTTCAGGATCAGGACTCAGAATTCATCAAATAAACATTTCCCCCCTGGTTATCTTTGTGAGGTCAAGAAGATGTGAATCAGCTTGTGGGTTTACCAGGATGATTTGTTCTTTTCCATGGAAAACTAGGGCATTCTGTGAGGCCAGCAGCTTCCTTCCCTCCCCTGCACTCTAGCCCCAGCCATTGTGTAACTGGGTTTACAAAAAATAAAAATAAAAAAAGAACATGTACAAGTTTCTCAACTGCATTAATACATGGGGAATTTGTACTGCATCCAACAATCCAGCCAGTCCTTTGGGAACCTAGGAGACAGACTCTGGCATCAACAGGGCACCAAGATCCAGATCCAGCTAAAGGTTCACAAACAATGGATCTGTCCAAAGGGTTGTGAGACTCTGATACCTGGACCTGCTACAGGTATCACTTGCAGTGTCTGGGCTGCGTCCTATCAGTTATATCCATAAGCTTTATTTAACAAGGCCACCTTTAATGAGGTTCTGCTGTGTGCCTGGGGAAGTCTTTTCTTTTCTTTTTCCTTTTGTTTCATGGGGCTGTGCATCTTAGGATCATTATGCCCTATCCAAGTTGCTAATGGACTGAACTAAAGTAACCTTGAAGAAACAATATAAGTATAGCAGGACCTAATATTAATTGCCTCAAGGAAAAAGTTTCAAATAAGTTTCCCTTGAGAGCCCTTCTTCCAAAATAACTGCTCAAAACTCCTTCCCACTTTTTCCAAGAACGCCCCCTACCCCCGTCCACACATAGTTCCTACAGGGGTTTGTTATGTCCTTATCTGACCCCACAGCACTGGTTTGAATCCCATCTTCATGAGGGTATAATGTTCCTCTAGTACACAGTGGGCACAGGGCCCATTGAGGTATCCCATCTGCTGTCCACAGTTCATTGATCCAGGAGAAGATACTATATCCAAGTCTGCTCACTGGACTAATGTGATTGAACTTGAGGTATACAGAGATGCAGAGAGGTGCTTCTTCCATAGCTGGAAGAGAGAATACTGGCAAGCCATTGGTGGCTATGTTTTGTGTCATTTCAGAAGCCTTTTGGTATCAAGGGAAACATAGATTGATGTTCAGGGAGCAGCAGAGATTGGGGGGAAAGTGAAGAAAATGCTCTCAGTTACTCTTGGGTCAGCTCCATCTCTAGGCCTCCTGGCCTTTTTTTGGGGGGAGGGTTACTAAATAAATTTATTTCAGTTAACTGGGATTTTGTTTTTCTAATTAGCACCTGAAAAAGTCCTACTGAATACACATTTTAGTACCTCTTTGGGGGAACATCTTTGGTGGAACTTTCAGAGGCTCATGACAGCTATCAGTCAGGCAGCTACTTACTACTTATTTGTCTATGAAGACAAATTTAAAATGAAGCGTTCTAGGCAAGAAAAAGACACTATTATGAATTTGATGACATTTATGATTCAGTTCCATACACTTTTTCTTTAACAAGCTCATTTTCCTATGCATTTGACCTAGACTTACATAAATATAATTGAGTAATTCTAGTAATTGCTTGAAATTGATTTTTTTGGCATCTTTCTCCCCAGGTTATATGTCATCCAAAGTGCCTGATTTAGTCAAAAGAAACCCAAAACAAAGAAGCTTAGGCAAAGGAGGAACTTTATTGTTGCACACAACTAAAAAGTCTAGGGTATATCTCATAAGAAAAGATTTAAAAGTGTTCAGCTGATGTCAATAGAATTTGCTCTGCAACATCTCAGCTCTGTTCTCTGTATTTGTCCTCTGAGGGACATCTGACACTTTGTAGAGACACTTTCTTGTAACTGGGGCTGGGGGCGGGGAGTGCTACTGGCATCTAGTAGGTAGAAGGCAAAAAATCCCTTTCCTTAACAAGATATTATTGGACACCACATGCCAGTAGTGTTGAAGTTAAGAAACCCTGCATGAGGCATTCCACCACCAATAAAAGAGAGTTTCTTTTTCCAGAGAGTTACAGTGAAAATTCGGGACTTATTGGTACTGGTTGTCTCAGGCTGGGTTGCATGCATGTCCCTGAGGAAATCATTGTGACAGAGTTTTTGTATCCTCATAGGCAGTTCTGGGTCTAATACCCCCCTGATTACTAGGTAGGGATTATTTCCACCCAATGCCACAGATGTAGAATAAGGGCAGGGGAAGTTAACAAAGGAAACTAAGGATGCTCTTGCCAGAAGAAGGGTAATGGATGCATGACAGTGACCAACAATAACTGTCTACTAGAGTACCCCAGCTGGTAACCAGTGACTCCATTAGATCAATGCACATGAATAAGCCCATATGAAAGAACTGGAGAGGAATACTCCAGCTATTCTCTTCCTTTTCCTTGTGGTCAGTATGTAGCCTCTACATACAGTATCCCTTGGTTTGTTGGTTAAACTAGAAGAGGAAGATCTGTGGAAGAACTTCAGAACCCGAGTGGTAGTTCAGCGGGGTAAAGTTTAGGGGGCAGATGGCAGGTAGTTTCAAGGGGCCTTTTCATGGTCATTGCATCCTGTGTTTACACTAAGCTGAATCACAGCCATTGCAGTGGCTCACTGTGGTAGGCAGAATGAAAGGATTCCAAGATTCCCAAGACTGCCTATCCTGCTCTACACACCCTGCAAAATCCCTATGAATAGCATGGATTTTACTTCCATATTTAGGTTATGTTATATGCTCATAACATGTATCCATTATCTGGATGGGCCTAATCTAATCACATAAGCCCTTTAAAAGAAGAGAGTGCTTTATCACTGGTGAACAAGAAGTCAGAGACCCAAATCATGAGAAACATCTGAAGCATGCATGGCTGCTGACTTGAAGATAGAGGGGCCAGGAGGCAAGGGCTGTGTGTGGCCTCTAGAAGCTGAGAGTGTTGCCTGCCTCAGAGTGAGCAAAGAAATGGGGATTTCAGTCCTACCAATTCAAGGTGAGGAATTCTGCCAATAATCATGAACTTGGAAGAGAACCCGAGGTTTAACTGAGAATAGCAGAACTAGAATACACCAATTTCATCCCTGCAAGACCCTGGACAAAGAACCACGCCTGCACTTCTGACCTACAAAGATTATGAGAGAATACATTTTTTTGTTGTTTAAACAGCTAAGTTTTGGTAATTTGTCATGAAGCAATTTTTTATTAAATTTTTAAAATGTTATTTATCTATTTATTTAAAAAATTTTTTGAGAGAGAGAGAGAGAGACTATGTGAGCAGGGAAGGGACAGAGAGAGGAGAGACAGAATCTGAAGACTCTGAGTTAGCTATCAGCACAAAGCCCAATGTCGGGCTCAAACACACGAATCACGAGATCATGACCCAAGCCAAAGTCAGATGTTCAACCGACTAAGCCACCCAGGTGTCCCATAGCAATACTAAACTAATATACTAATAGTATGAGCTCCAGATTGTCCATTTCCACTGCTGCATAATGCTCAGTAGAATGGCAGATGCTGCAACCCTGCAAGCCACAATAAAGCTCCCAGGAGGGCAGATTAAATCATGTACAATGCTACTTGAAGAGAAAAGACAACACACGGACACAATGTAGGAAGGGCAACAACTACTCTTCCCAACTACTTTACCTAATAGGTAAGCAGCATGCTTCTAACTCCTTTTTAAAAAAATTATTTTAAACACTTATTTATTTTTGAGAGACAGAGCATGAGCAGGGTAGGGTAGAGAGAGAGGGAGACACAGAAGCAGGTTTCAGACTCTGAGCTGTCAGTATAGAGCCTGATGTGGGGCTCAAACCCCTGAACCACGAGATCATGACTTGAGCCAAAGGTAGAAACTTAACCCACTGAGCCACCCAGGCACACCCTTCTACCTCCTTTATTTGCCCTTCCTCCTCACTGAACTCCAGCAACAATTAGTTAGCTTCAGCCCTCTGGATTTGCCTTACAGTCTCACACCTTCCTCCTCTGGGTCAAGCTCTTTCCTCTGCCCGAGATGTTCTTTATCACTGACTTTACTTGGTAAACTCTACTTTCCCTCAAGGTTTGGCTCGAGTGTTATTTCCTCCCTGAAGAATTCTTTCAATTCTCCAGCCCTTGGTACAATAAATGCCTTTCACCTTTCTGTGCTTTAGAAGGATCTTGAGGGCCGGAACTCTGACCTGAGCACAGGGCTTGGAACATCTTGGATTGTTGAAAAGCAGTCTATCACAAATCTTACTGAGTTGTCACAACAGCAGATCATCAGTTGGAAAGGCTGGGGATAAGCCTTCAGGTTGGGCTTTGCTTTATCATGCCTCTGGGCAGCACTGCGTAAAGGAGCGTATGCCCCTGGTGGTATCACGATCTCACCATCCCAGCTGACAGCCTTCTCAGTGGTGCCGGAGCTTGGGTGTGTTGTTGGAACGAGGACTGATTTCCCTGCCTTCACTGAAACTGTGAATAAAATATTTTTTTCCTGCAAAATTTCACAATTTCTGGGCATCAACTTCTTTACCAGGCACACAGGGTGCACAGAACCAAGGTGTTGAATAAATGAGATGGCAGAGCATAATACCATAAAGCATTTCCTACACTTGCTCAGCTGTTAGCACAATGCTGGTGTTTACATATTTGGAAAGTGTGGTGTATATGCCCTGAGGACCTATGGGCTGGGAGGAGCAAGATGTATCCCTGGGAAGGGCTGCCAAACCTGCCTGACCCAGATATTATTGATGGGGATCCAGAGTTTGAGGCTGGTGTGCAAGAGGGAGATTTGCTCTCTTTTGCTTCACCATCTGTTGACCACGCCTCACATTGCACTACTTGTGGAACAAGACTGATCTCATTCTTGGTAATGAAAAGTTGTCAGCTTAGGTTGTTTAGGTTACTTTGGGACTTATCTCAAATATATTAGTAAAATCTGCATTTTTCAATCTGGTAATTCATCATGTAATATATCTTTGTCGAGTGCCTACTGTATGAGTACAATAGAGACAACGTGTCCTTGTGAGACGGCCTTGGGGTTTACCCACAGGGGAAGAGAGACACACATACGTACTACGGAAGAGAGGTTCCCAGGGCTCAGAAGGATCATACAAAGATGTGACTGATTCAGAGAGGCGAAGAGAAGCTTCCTTGAGGCAAGTGACAGGAGAAGAAAGAATATTCCAGGCTGGTAGAAGAGCATGTGCAGAGTCTGTACAGCAGGGTATAACACAGTGATCTCCATGTGCCAAAAGAAGGCTAGTGTGCCTGGAGGGCAGGGAAGGAGTAAAAGGGTAGCAGGGGAGGGACTGGAGGGTTGTACCATGTTATAAGGCTTTATCCTGGGAGCAATGGCAAGTGTTTAAAACAAACTGACAATTGATTTGTACTTTTAGAACGCTTCCTCTGATCACGAGGTAGAAAATGGATTGGCGGAGGCCAGAGTAGATGTGGTAAACTAGGTAGGTGACCCCCTGCGCCCCCAGTGAAAAGTGATGGGGAAATTAATGAGAGTAATGGTGGAAGAGATATATTCAAAGGGAGAGATTTGGGACATATTTAGTATGCAGATGTGTATTTTCCTGGGGAAACTGTAGAGAATGTGTGGTACAATCTGATCTCTGTGTGGAAACCCAGTACTCATGTAGGAGAAGAAAAAAAGCCATTTATTGGTGTAGAAAAAGACAAAATTAAGAAATAATTAAAATAATACATAAAATATTATAAATAATAACATAGCAATAATAAAGAAAAATAAATAAGACATTCTAGGCAGAATTGTCTGAATCCTCAAGGTACAAAGCAGTCCTACCTCATGTGGTTTGTACTTAATACCAAAACTGGGTAGAGAAGTTTATACAATGGAGATTTTAATGTGATTCGAAGCTTTCTCTAAATGTGCAGCTAGAATTTAACGTGACCGTTCATGTTCATGCTTTTTTTCATATGGGACTCCTTATTACTATTTTGGAGGATAAATGACTATGGCTCTTCCTGAAAACAAAATCACTCCAGTCTACATAAATAATTAGAGTCAACAAAAAATAAGTTATTTGAAGTAGTCAGCTTCTAGTGAAAATATTCCAAGCCCAACAAGCAATTTTGCTCCTATGTTTATCCCTAGGACTCCATTACTGCCCCACAGACATGCGAGTCTTCTAGGTGTCTCTGTGCAGAGATTTAATTAACCATGAAGGTGCTTGATGGTGAGGAATCCCGGTTATTCATGGTGTTTTAACATCTATGAAAAGGAAATACCATGGTTTTCAGGTCTGGTCATGCAGCCATACGTTTCCATTCAGAAACACCACTCAGAGGAGGCATATTCCTTATATAAATAAACTGAAAATATGTGCTGCTATATTTGAGATACCAGAATGACTGACACTCTTCTTGGAGTGGTCAGAATTATTCAAATTAGAAAAACACACACACACACACACACATATATATATATATGTACACACACACACACACACATATATGTATATGAAATCAAATGCTAAATAGCTGAGGATATATAATGACAGTACTCTGAGACAAATATTTTCATCAGGAAACATCTTAGAAAAGACTTGAAAAATGAAATCACAGACTCAAGTTAGACCACTTGACTGCAATTTCAAAATGTATGATATAGATTTATCCCCCAGTGAAAAGTTATTTTTTGACAAGAATAGCCTCAATTTAGGTTAACTAGAGAACTGGAAAAGAAAGCCAGAAAAGCCACACGTGCCTCAATCAACTGTAAAATATGAAACAAAAACTATAAATGCAAAGCCTAGAGTTCCAGTGCTTTCAACTTCCAAGTCTGTTCAAAGAAGACATGACGCCATTTTTACGTGGTTCCATGTGTTACCTGGTGGTCATTTGTCCCAGCACTGGATCCATTTGCAGCTAAAGGAGCCAGCAAGTATTGTTTGTAGCCACCAGTTGGTCTAGACAGACAAGTCTTTGGAGATCCATTGTCTTCTGATAGGTTTATCAGATGTTCACCCCAATTTTTCCTTTATTTCTATATCCTCCAGTCTATCCTTCTTGTACATGTGATGTAATGACTCTTCCTGGCAAAGGTCATTCAATGGCCTGATGTCTCCAATGGCAGCAGAAAGAGAAGTGGAGTAAAGCAGTGGATAGTGTGTTCTACATGTCTCCTAAACTTCCCTGTTGGGAATCATTTCTTCTTCACACACTTCTATAAAAATAACCATCCCCTCTCTCACTCTCTGTTTCCTTAAATATTGAATAACAAGGAAAGTCAAGTGACCCAAGAAGTAATGAAATGGAGTAGCCAGAAACACACTCTTCCAGATGGCCCAGTACCTAGGTTCAAGCCCTAATTTTGTAACTGCTAGATTGCAACCCTAGGCAATTAGTGACCTCATATTTGTTTCCCACCTGTGAAGGAGAGAGTAATTGTTGTGAGGGTCCCATTGCGATGAGGATTACATAAAAAAAAAAAAAACCACCGCTAAAAAGTTCCCTGTACAAGGCCCAGCATATTATAACCAGCCAATACATGTTAGTTGTTCTTACTAAAGGTCAGAGACACAATCATTTGAACCCCAGCAGGGAGACTCTGGGAGCAGAGCATATACAATTTTGTATCTGTGCTAAAATGTACAGATATTTATTTCCTCTGGCAAGCTTTATTTTATGTGAGAACAAAAAAAGACTTCTGTCAATAGAAAGGATTGCTTAAAAAAAAAAGGAAAGCTGGGAGAACTTTAATCAAGTTGTGTTCAACCATGGGGATAGTTTTTGTTTATTTTTAGAGTAGGAGCACTGTGCTTTGGAAGTCCTGTCCTGCCGGATATGTGAGATACTTAAAAATCAATTCCAGAAACCAAAGCGGTATTGTTCAAGATGCATCACGGGCTAGATTCGAGCCACACGGTCAGTGTAAATAATGTAAAGGCATAAGTCACATTTTATAGTAAGTTGGACAAAATAGAAGGAGAAAGACAGGCTAATGAAATAATTAAAATTTAGCGGAAAATAACCAGTTGACAGCAAGAAGTCCATTTCTGTGGACAGACCACTTAAGCTCTAAAAACATATACATGTTCATATATGATGGCTACCAATGAGCTTGTGATTTTCCTCCAAAAGTATTTGAGCAGGAAATAAAACCTTTTCCCAGTGGATGAAATAACAGTCCTTTCTGCCAATCTAAGCAAGGCAGATTTAAATTTTATATGTGTCCAACTGCTTGTTCCCCCTTAGCTAATAACCTGCATGCTGGAAACATTTCAAATGAAAGGGAGTTCACAGCCCCACAGCCCAGCTCGGGAATATATCTACCATGCATGTAAACAAGTAAACCATTATGTTTCTTATTGAGATAAAGAATACAATGATAAGTGGAGACTTTCACAAAACAAAGGGCTTCCTATTGCGAGTGTGGATAATCTTCCAGAAAACCCTGTGTTTTGGCAAATCACACCAGATTAATCTATTAAGCATCTCCTTTCATTATCAAATTTCCGCTGCCTATCACAGAGGCTGCCTTATCAAGCACCCCTTTTTCAATAGCAGCCCCGTTCCTAAGATTTCAGATGCTGGCCTTCCTTGCTCAGAAAACAGGTGTCCCCACTGTTTGCAGCAGCAAAGGTCCTCGCACAGAAGCCTGGGAAAGAGCAAGGCTATCAGACAATGTTCTACCTGAAGGAACAGGTAACAGAGAACTGTTGATTCAGTGAATAGAACTTAATTGGCACACATTAGCCAGAAGTAAGTGTTTTTTAGAATTCGAATTCCTTAAAAATTTCCTGCTGACAGGAAAAGCTTAAAAACGAAAAACGTTAAAAAATTGTTTTGTACTAATCCAATGGACAGCTCCAAACAGTGTAACTATTCTTCATGGAACCCTTTGCTAAAAGTAATGTTCGCCCCAATTCATTCTTAGTAACACTGCGGTTTATGACAGCTTCACACACTTACCTACGGGGCTTAAGCTGTTGGCCACATTGTCTGTATTCATGAGGAAAGGCATTTTGTGACTCTACACAAAGCTAATATTCCGAGTCAATTAGTACGATGTATCAGGTTTTCTGGTTCTCAGTGTCTCCACTTGCCAGCCCGTCTTCTTTTCACTTAATAAAACCGGGCATGTGGTTTCTGACCAGATCTTTTGTGCGCTAGGGGCCAAGGTCACCCACCAACATGGGGCAACGATACCAGCTCCTAACCAAAAAAAAAAAAATTAAGTTTTCAGGGTGATGGGCCAAAATACACACACATAGCACCTGGTTGTTTATATCACAGATAGTATCTGCACTAGAGATACATGTCATGCTTATATTGAAATTTATTTGCAGATGGTCATTCGTGGTCAATCATTCTGTTTTGCTTAGTCAATACCAGGATTTCTTTCATTTCTTCTTGTCAAATCGGTACCCAGCAAGTTCTTGTCTTGCTAGTATATCTATGCCCATCTGCATTCTCCAGCAAGTAGAAAGACCTCATTCTCTGCTCTGAACTTAGCTCTTAAAAACTTGGCCGGTGTGCGCTTTACTGTAATAAAATAAAGGCATTCAGGAAGGCCACCGTACTGACAACCGGAAGATCCTGTCTGCCGGGAGCCCCCTGCCTGACGGCAGGCCGGCTCAGAGATGGGTGCTGGCTCTCTGCGGGGTGGGGAGGAAGCAATTGATAAGCGCATGCCTTTGTTTCCGGCCCTCTACAGCCCCAGCTTTGTTTCATCTACAGATGATTAAATGGTCTACAGGGCAATTATGAGCAGGAGGAAGGAACAGCCAACTCTCTCCAGGTTTCCTCAATCAGCATGATTGAATTTCTCAAAGGCAGGGAGCAGTAGCAGAAGCAGTTTCAATGACTTTTCCTGGAAAATGTTTGGCAGCTCAGAATTGAGCCTTTCATTTAACTACGTGCTGTTTCATTTTATTATGTGCAAATTGTAGCTTAATAGATTTACAGTGACTATAAACTCTCAGTGGATAGGGTAGCCCAAGTGGCTAGTACTGTTAAAATGACTGATAAGAACCCAAGAAAAGTGATAGTTGCAAATCCTAACAGGGGAGGGATAAACTGCATGTTAATAAGTAGCAAGCACATCCTACTATTCCAGTTAAGGATCAGTGGTTGTTTTTTTTTTTTACCCTTTATAAGTAGTAGAAAAATATGAGGTATTTGTTTTGTGTGTGTGTTGACGGCAGGGGGGTGGGGGCAGAATAATAGAAGAAGCCCTTGAGAAAAGTTGCCTTAAGTTTTTACCATGCCACAACTGAAAGGTAAAGTGCCATTACTTCCTAATAGATACTGGCTTGGAAATTTACACAGCAGGAAAGTATGTATATAAATACACAGTTTACAAAGTATTTTTTAAAAAGAAATTGGTAGCTATTGGAATGAATTCCTTTCCCCCTCTGAATATAAAAAGCAGTAAAACAAAAGAAAACAAAAAGTTGTCCTCATAATCCAAAACACTGATTACCATTTCTGTGGCAGCATCTTTCTTTATCATGGGTTTTTATCAACAATGATCATAGCCAGATCAGAATCCCAATGATTGTCTATTATCTAATATGAATGATATTTATAGATATGTTGAAATAATCTGTTATGCAAGCAGGGCTTTTGCAAATAGCTTCACTAAAACTTTGCAAATCATTTAGGGAACTAGCTTATAAAAAGAATCTCTAAGTGTCATAGAACCTGCACACTTTCACTGAGTCACAGTAACTTGCTGTTTGACCTTGGACTCTATGACTTAGGCTTAACTTTGGACCTTTGGAACTCAAGGTTCTCATCTGTTAAATGGGTTCTATCTTCCCCGATTGGTTCATGCCATTACAAAAATCCAAAGAAGATGGGGTGCTTGGATGGCTCAGTTGGTCAAGTGTCTGACTTCAGCTCAGGTCATGATCTCAGGGTTGGTGAGGCGGAGCCTCAGGTCCCACGCTGTGCTGACAGGTCAGAGCCTGGAGCCTGCTCTGAATTCTGTCTTTATCTCTCTGCCCCTCCCCCACTCTCACTGTGTGCCTCTCTCTCAAAAATAAAAACATTAAAAAATTTAACAAAAATCCAAAGAAGCGAAAAGCTTTGACAAACAAAAATGATATACCAAGGGCCTATTCATCTAACAATAACATTGCCAAAAAGACATCACTGGATGTGTTGATTCAGCTGTCTGAGTGGATTCATTGTTGGCCAATCATTAGAAGGATCTACAAGCATTTCGGTTATAATACTAAAAATGTGGCCTATAGGGAAAGGATGTAAACAATTTGATGTGATAACATCTTTTACATGACGAGGTAAGTTTTCAATAAGATTACATCAAAAATGGCATACATTTGTGACTCTATAATGGCATTCAGCCATGTTGAGTGTGAGCAGTAAGCACTTTAAAGACTACTGTTCGAATGCTCACCTTCAGGGTGGTGAAGCCTGGCCTGTTTCATGACTAGACAGAATAAAGTGCGTCCTAATTTTACATGACTTGTCAGAAATACACACAAATTAATAAACACTGAATAATAAAAATGTCATATGACCACTCATTGGAATAATATAATGTTTCTAGGTATCATTTAGACTAAGATAATCTTTTTGCCCTAAATCATATAATAAAAGCTATGGTCAAAATACTAATCTTAGGAATCTGAGTTCGAGCTGCTGATTTAAGCAAAATAATCTTTAAATATGAAAATAATTCAAAACTTTACTATAGAGTCTTTCCATTGACTAGTTTATTTTTCCTATGAGTGTTTTCCAAAGGAAATGGATTTACTCAATCAGAGATTGGATTAAGTAATTAGCAGATTATTCAGTTGACAATTATCTCTCAACTTATAGCAAAATCTGAACAAGAAGAAAAAGGATGTGAAATTCAAGTCAAGTAGATTCTTACCTTTTTGAAATTGGTAAGACTTGAAGTAGTAGGAGAAAAAAGGAAAGTGTTACTTTATATATTTTATCTCCGGCAGAGGATAGGAAGCTGATTTTAATAAATTCTAATTTATTACTATGCTTATCTGAAGAAGGTTGGCATTCCATAATTCATTTGGAAATCTAATCTGTAAGATAGATATGTGCCATAACCCAAATGGGGCAATGAAATAATTAAAAATTTTGGGATAAAAATGTGTTAAAGAAAAAACCAACTGTATAGGAAGAAACAGAAAAATGTTCGCTGAGGAACTTACTTTATACACAGTTTCTTTGAATTGTACTCAAAATCCCCAGAATGTTCTTTAAAATGTGTACATAAGACATTTAAATATTAATGTCTACATATATTTTTCTTTTGTTTACAAATTTCCCATCCTCCTGAAAACCAAAAGAATATATCATTATTCACTGAGTAGCATCATTTGGGGGAAAAATTTCCTTATGATATGTCCTTGAAATAACATCTGTTTTGTATAATGTAGATAAGACCACAGTCTTTAATTCATCCATCCACACAGCCACTTAAAGTGTAAAAATATATAAAGTATAATGTGATTTGCTCCATTTTTGTTGTGAAACATAATATTAAAATGGTTCAGAAGCTCCCGAATATAATTTTAAAATTGCATAGACTTCTACACTTCATTAACAAACTACAGATGTATAGATAATAAGGCTTTTTAAAATCAGAGAGTATGTTATTATGCAGCTGTTACTACAGTGCAGTAAAAGAGGCCAGTTGCAAATCTCATCAATAGTTCTAACCATTTTCCACCACTTGAATGAAAAGTGATAATGTATAGATCTCACAGTCATTAAGAACTCTCCTTTACTCCTTTAGGATTAATTTGCGTTGACCCAGAATTTTGTATTTGCTTAACACAAGCCATGGGTTACTTTGATGTTATCTGCTTCTATAAACAGTAATATACAGTCCTCTCCTGGCCTAAAACAGCTCTTATTCCAGTGAGAATTGACGGTATTAATCATTCTGAAGTCCAAGAGTGCTGATCATAAATTGTACGTGGGGCCCTCACTTAGTACCTCCCCGGACTCCCATTCATCAGCAAGTCCTCTTTTTCCACCTGGATATAAAGTATATAAAGAGTAATTTATCTCAGAACTTGGGCTCTGTGATCTTGTTGATGTCTAAGTGACATGAGAGCCATTTTGTCGACAAATAAATATTTATTCTCCTACCTTTTGAAATAAAGATCTAATTTTCCTGCCATTTCTAAAGTCTGATTCCCTCAAGTGGCCGGAATGGAAAATGCATGTCTTGCCTTTTAAGTTGCAAGCGTACGAAATAAACTGGAATGATGGAAAATGAAGGGAAATCATTTCCAACAACATCAAAAATAAAAGACAGTAGTCTTGAATCATGACCAAGATATCAACACAGACTAATTTTCCCCATATATTAAGGCTAAAAATGCCAGGCTTTACTTTATGAACTATTAGGCCTGGGAAAACGTCTAGCCAGCATTATTTTTTTTTGATGCAAACCTGCAAAGATCTGCAGAGATTTATCTTAAACCAAGATTGAACAAATAACTCAGCTCAAGATCAATACAAATCAAGAGAAAACACAGAAATAAACTTTGTTACATAGATATTAGCAAAGCTTCCATTCCACATCACTTAAATTAGCTGACAAGTTTGAGAAAGGGTTGAGTTTGGGTTTTTTTTTTTTTTTTTTAGAGGAAAATACCTCCATAAAGTGTGGATTAAGACAGGCCACGGGAACAATAACCAGATAGGATATTTAGAGACTAGATGGGAACATTTAATTCGGGGAGGTGTTCATTTCTCCGTATGACCTCATTTTGTAGCTTTTGATATTTTCCATCACATATGTGAAAGGAAAACCAACGCACACAGACTCTGCTGCAACATTTCTGGTTTCATCCTAAGGTTAGCTTGCATCTGTGAATTTTGAAGTTCTCCCCGTTTCATTGTGAACATGTGGTTTTCAAATTTTGCTGGGCTCCAAACTTACCAGCGTGTGGGTTTATTTTATGTTAAGCACCTTAAAAATCCAATCCTTGAAATGCCAATAGAAACAACAAAAACATAAATAAATCATTGCAATGAGCCAAGAAGATCCAATTTAAGAAGATAAACCTAAAAGATTTTCTACCAGAGAATAAACAGAAAGGATTAAATATTGTGTACCTACTATCTTTTTCTTTTTACCAAAACTATAAACTTCACAAGTTTCTCTTAAGCATGATCAAAAAGAAAATGAAAGGAGAGTGGAACCATGTGATGCCTCAAATTATATTTCTCATACTGCCATTTGACAGTCTCTTTTGGGATATTAATTTACTTTGTGCAGTTTAGTTACCACAACCCAATTTTCTTAGTATTACTGTGGTCCCCCGTAGATCGGCTGGAGGAATCTTGTTCACATGTTAAAATGTGCCTGGGTTTGTCATTTTTAAATTGCTTGATTTGCTGAGTTGAACATGGAATTAATAGTGAATCTAGAATAACATGAGTATTCTTGTTCCTGTTTAGGGTTGTACCCTGTTGCCTTCAGGTTTTAATCCAAATGATATGGAAGGCTTGCTAACCAACTGTCTGCTCTAAACAAAGACCGTGGTGTTTGACAATCCATCATTGCGGATGACTCCTTCAGGTTCTTCTCTTTGACCCAGCTTTTACAAAGCATAACTTCTGGGAGGCACAACACATTCCAGTGTACCTCAGGATGCCAGCATGAGAGGGAGAGAAGGCGGTACTAGAACACCGCATAATCTCTTCACAGATCTCATGATCTATTGGACCTTCCTGTCCCAGACCCCTGCTTCTCAGATGCTGCCAGTTACTGTCCTGCATACACCCAAACATCTCATCCCATCTGTGATCTTCCGCGCATGGCTCAGTGGCTTGACCTCTCCACATGCATGTGTGTGCTCTTTCTGCTCTGTCTCAGTGGACTTCTGATCGCCCCCAGGCCCCTTCACTGTTCTCCATCACTTCCTGACTCTTCTGTGGGTGCCTATATTCTTTCATCCTGCAGTTCTCTGTCCTGCCATTTTTTTCCCTGCTAAAACCCTAGCGCCTCCTTTAGTATCCAGTTCAAGTGACACCTTCTCAATGAAGTCTTTCTGGGGCTTCATTCCTTTATTATTTATTCATTTTCTCAATGAATATCAAGTACCTCCTACCTGGCGAGAAGAGATTTTAGGTATGAGGATATAATAGTAAGCAAAATAGGTCAGTCGAATTTTTGAGAAGCTTAAAGTGTCGTGGGAGGGACAACTATTCATAAAACAATTATCCAAACAAATGGAAAGGTGCAACTATGTCAGTGCTCTACAAGGGAGCGGTCCGGGGAGACCTCTCTGTGCAGGTGACGGTTGTGCTGAGTGCTGAAGGGGGACTCAAGTTAGTAGGCGAGGAGAAGGGGGACCCAAGAGTGATCTGTGAGGGAGGAGCATCCACAAAGGTGTAGGTGGAGGAGGGGGAGGTTTACAAGCCAGGAGCAGAGAGTAAAAATAAGACAGAGTTGAGTTGGGCTCTAATTTTTAGGGACAACATCAAAAGCACACAAATAAAAGACAAACAGAGATAAGTTTGATTTAATAAGAATTAAAACCTTTTGCACCTCAAAAGACATCATCAAGAAAGTGAAAAGACAACCCCCAGAATAGATGAGATATTTGCAAGTCATTTATCTTCTATGTGACTTGCAGCCAGAATATATAAAGAAGACTTCCAACTCAATAATGAAAGGACAACCCGGTTAAAAATGGGCAAATGATTCAAATAAATATTTCCCCAAAGAAGAGATACAAATGTCCAATCAGCAGGAACATATGTCCGACTCCATTCGTTATTAGGGAAATACAAATCAAAACTACAATGCGATACCACCTTGCACCCATGAGGATGGCTATAACAGGCAGACATTAGCAAGCACTGATAAGGAGGTGGAAAAGTTGGAACATTTATATATTGCTGGTGAGAGTCTATGAAATTGTGGAAATTGTGGCGCTAACCTGGAAAAGAGTTTTTCATTAAAGGTTAAACATAGACTGACCACGTGAGCCAGCAATTCCACTCCTAGTTATCTACCCAGAAACAGTGAAGATATATGTCCACACAAAGACTTGTATGTGAATGTTCATAGTAGCATCATTCATCATATCCCCCAATGAGAAACAGCCAAATGTCCATCAACTAAGGAATGGATAAACAAAGTGTGGTCAATCCATAACACAGAATACTATTCTAAAATAAAAAGAAATGAAGTACTGACATATTATAACAGATCAACCCCCAAAACATGATGCTCACGGAAAGAAGCCAGTCACAAAAGAACACATATTATACGATTATGTGAAATGTCCAGAAAAGGCAGAGCTATAAAGATGGAAAGTGGATTAAGGCTTGCCCAGGGCTAGGGGGATTGGGACTGGGGAATGACCATAAATGGGTATGAGGTTTTCTTTTGGGTGGCAGACATGTTTTAAACTAAGATTGTGGTGATAAACTAGAATTTTTTAAATTCTATACTTAAAATAGGTGAATGTGACTTTTATGGTGTATACATTGTATCCCAATAAAGCTGTTCAGAAAACTCATAAGCCTGCATGGCTAGGATCCAGAAAGCAAAAAACACCAGAGCTCAGTGATACAAATTCTTGTAGATCATTGTGCTGAAGAGTTTTATTTTTATCCTCAAAGGAATGGAAAATCAAGTAAGAATTTTAAACAGGGATGACTGGTAGTGATGATGTGACTGGCATTTACGTTTTTAAAAAATTATTTGTTTCTTTTGAGAGACAGAGAGAAAAAGAGAGAGAAAGAGAGAGAATCCCAAAGAGGCTCTACACTGTCAGCACAGTGCCTGATGTGGAGCTCAATCTCATGAAACAGCAGATCATAACCTGAGCCGAGATCAAGAGTCAGACACTTAACTGACTGAGCCACCTAGGCCCCCTTGCATTTACATTTTGAAGAGCACAATTAATGTGTGCACAATGCTTAGAGTGAGAGGTAGATTAGGTGTATTGTGTGTGTGTGTGTGCGTGTGTGTGTGCAAGACAATGTATTTAATTCTGAGCTACCATAATCAGTGTGATTTACCCATTTACCTGCATTTATTATTTACCAATCAACCCTTTCTTCCTGCAGTACCACTATAAGTTCTAGAAGGTAGGGCCACTGTCTTATTTAATCTGGTATTCCCAGTGCCCAGCACTTGTCTGGCATTCAGCAAACTCTCACTGTTTATAAGACAAATGATCGAGAAGGGAGCACAGGCACACAGAACAAATTCAACCTCAAGTCTACCACTCACTCTCTGCTAACCTGATAGGCCGATTGTCTTCGGTCCCAATCGGTACCTTTGCACATGGAGTAACAAACAGTTTGATCTCTGATCAGAAGAATGCATCATTATCATGTTGTGCATTTCACCCTAAACTCTTTTGAAATCAATGTCTTAGACAAAAGCAAATAAAAATGATCTGTGATAGGTACATATTCTCTGTGTGCCTACCGTATTTGTGTAAACATGGGCAAAAAAATTCTAGTTTATGTATTTTCCAGATTTTGTGTGCTTTCAGCTTGGAGTTTTAACAGCCTCCTTCAATAGGTTGAATGTGATTTTAAGCTCAACAAAATGTTGGTAAAACTGATTATGTACCTGTAAAACTGATCTATAAAGATAGATATACTATCTAAAATATATATTTTGAAGATGCTCATATAATTGTACACTATAATGCATTTTTAAAGGAAAGAAGAGAACAAGATGGAAAGAATCTTGCACCATAGGATATGTAAAAACAAAGCTAAACCAAAGCAACTCTCTGCCTGTACCCTGAAAATAGTCCATGTTCAGCCTGATCACTTACGTTTTGAACACATATACAGTGTTTTGAAAGAGAACTCAAGTCCAGAATTATGACCATGAGACCCTGAATGGTTCTAAACAAGAAATAAAAACTCTACTCGGTTGTATAAGGGGTTATGAACAAAAGCAAAAACAAACAACACACCCTTTTGAAAATTAATTGGCCAGAATTATTTCCTATCATTGTACATATTTAAAAGTTTATGCCAGATGAACTGGGCAAAACTTAAGTACACATAAGTGACATCAAGTAAATCCCATACTACATTTCTCTGTATTCTTTTTACTGTTTTGTAGGAATTTCTGTTGGACCCATAGTCCCAAACTGAGGAATTAGAAGAACCCAGGGTAACACAAATTACCCACATAAGCCCCTGGTTGCCTTGCAGTTTTTTCTCTACAGGAGATTCCTGACCTACCAGGCACAGAAAAAGCCCGAAAGACATTGTAAAGAATTTATCCAAAACCCATTTCAATCAAATGTCCTGTTTAATTGTTTTTGTAGTCCAAATTGACCAGTCATCTAGAATAATCGTTTTTATATTTGTATCTAGGGAGTAACTGTCAGCAAACTTTTTGATTTGCTGTAATAAAGTGGGCCAAAACCTTTATTGTTTTAGCCAATACAATATTCTGTTTCATGTACGTAGTTTGGCATTTTCAAACCACTTACTGCATTTTGGAGACCTTTTTCCAATTTGCTTTTCTCATCAAGCTCTACCTATAAGAACTGCCTGATGGTCAGGGGTTAGACATTTTTGAGCAATTTTAAGGAAAAACAGCTAAGGAGGTAAAAATACGTTTCTTTCATGTTGCTATCACTCAAAAATAAAAGCAGATTTTCCTCAGACTAGAACCCTACCCACAAATCAACTTTGAGAAGCATCAAACAGTAATTTTACTTTTAAAAGAAAATTTCTTAGAAAATGATATAAGCCATTGTGATTGTACTGCTAACCAATTTGGAATTCATCTATAACATAGAGTTTTTATAAAGTCCAGGTGCTGTTTTAAATATTTTAACTTTAATAATTTAGGGGATAGGTATGATATAAACCATCTGCATCTTCCTGTTTGTAAGCAGTGAATTTTCTTCTCATAGCTGGCCTGTACTTAAGTCCTATAAGCCAAGGAGGCAAACTAACCTCTCTGAGGATGGTAGCCATCTTTTGTAATAGAATCTGATTTAAGAATATGTTGTGCAGAGTTGGGTAATGTGGTCCCAAACTTCAATAATTATGTTTTGAATGCTATTTAAACATCATCTCTATTAGCATTTTAAATTCAAGATTGCTATAGTTTAAAAGTCAGGAGGCTGTTATGAAGACCTCTTATTTCAGATTACAAAGGATCAAACAGTTTCAGTAGTCATAAAAGATTACATTTTAGCCAATCAGAATAGAAGAAAAAAAAACCAGTCACAGGTACTGAGAGAATAGTCCACCAAAACTTGATAACATCTCTGGCTATTTGGTAAGGCACATTCTTGCACGAATGCTTAAAGGTGTCATTAGAGTTGGTCACAGGACAGAGGTGGCACAATGGGTCACGAAATGTTCTCTTGGCTTGTATTTTAAAGTAGGCAAGTAGCAAGCTAAGACAACAGAGTTAGCACTTCGAGACATCCTGGTAGGCAGGGGGAGAGTGAGGTAAAGAGCGCCAGAATGGTACTCACCTCTGTAGCCTGAGTCAAGTCCTCCGGAGCAGGAGAGTGCTTCTCAGGATGCAGTAAAGGGTTGTGGAGAACAGTTCAAAAGAAGAACGACCCGTGTCAGCAAATGGAGCAACTGCACTGAATCAGCTCACAGAATCGGTAGTAAGGCAGAAGTCACCAAAAATGGGAAGATACCAGAGGAGAGGGGGCAATGCTCGATGCCAGTCTCCGAACGTCATGGTGACTTCAGGGGTCCGCTTCCATCCCACTGGTCTCCTTGGTGTGGTTGGTCAGCGGGTGCTCTTTCTGGGAGGGACTTATGGGTCCTTGGGGTCAGATGAGATCGCGGGCCAAGTCGCCACTGTGTGATGCTGAGATTCGTGTGCCCGTGTCCTCCTGTATTCACGCGCTTGTCCTTCTGGATGCCAGACCCTGCAATTTCAGGCAGGTAAAAACAAGACTGTTAAGTAAGAGGTAATGTCTATTGGAAAGAACAATTCAGCGACTTTATGCAATGATGAGTTCTGGGTTAATTTTAACATGTCAGGGAAAAAAATGATCCAGCCCATGCATGATAAAACTGCTTTGACAGCTCGGTAGAGATTTAGTATGTAGTGGCTGGCAGCAACCTGAACGTGGGCAGCTGCATGAAAAGAGAGTCGGGCACACATCTACTTCACGGGCATGGATGCCCGAATGTTCGGCCACTACTGCTCAGATACCCCAGCAGAATATAATACCATGACCAGGGCCTTGTGGTGAAGGCACCTGGTCAGTTTAGAAACAACCAAGCCATTTCTAAGTCATGGTATATCATCACTATGCATGTATGTGCAAACACGCATAAGTGCACACATACTTTAATGATTTTGCAATTAGAAAATACATGATAGAAATGTAATTAAAGATCACTGATACCCATTTAACTTTGAAATGGTTTCAGAATAGGGAATACATTTATCCTTAGGAAAAAAATACTGGAGCTTTAATTTAGAAAAAAAACCCCAAAAAACTCAGTTCAATAAATACATTTATTGAGTACATACTATGTATAGTAGTAAAAGATGTCTAAAACTTTGGCCTTACTAGAATTTAGTAAGGGATAAATACTTGTGTAAATAACTCATTGTAATATGTGAAAGAAGGTGAGAGTCTTTCAGTAGAGGTCCTTGCAAAGTGCTAATACGTGTTGTGGAAGGTGGATTTATTCCACAGTATTTTTGTAAAATACGAACACTGCACCTCCTCACGATGTCACCGTTGTGCCTAATTTGTAGTAGAATAAGCTGTCCAGTTCAGGTCAATTGAGTCATTGTGGTTTGGAGTACAGACATTTTAGGGTAAATAATCAATTCAGGATTTAGACTCAGTCATTAGAAAGGACAAACTATATTTATGTAGAATCGTCTCTCGAGGATTTTGCTCCTTACCAACATCAGGAAGTTTTCTGGATGTCTAAGTGCTGCTTCTGTTCCTCTCTGGTCTCTGTGGAGATGTCTCTGTTTCTGGCTTCTGTCCTATAGCATCTAGTCTCACCTACCCATGGAGAGTGCCAGAATCTTCTGCTGTCCAAGCCCTGGGCCCTGACAAAGAGGTCTAGTACTCTGCATGCACCTCCTCTCACCCTGCATTGAGCATACCCCAACTGTGCATGTGACATGCGCCTGTGAGATCTCCCCTAAGCCAGACGGAGGGCACGGGGGATGCGGTTTGGAGTAGTAGGATTTCTCTTACCCTAAATATTCCATCTGCCATAGTTTCTTTACCTCAACAACCCCATGTAGGAGAAGCAAATACTGTGAAGCTGCCTCCTCCCAAAGTTTCAAGACAGAAACAGAGCCAAACTGTCTTCTGCTTTTGGCATCCTAATCTGGAACTCCATCTTGGAGCTTCTCTTGCCCTTCTTAAGGTAAAACCCAGAGCTGTGTGTCAAAAAACACACTCAGTTGCAATCTGGGTTTCCTCTCCCTTTAGCTTCCTCATTCTCCTGTCAGATGTGGAAAGAGCAAGAAAAAGTCATCACATTCGGTATGCTCTCCTTTCTGGTTTGGAGTAAAGACTCTTCCTTGAATTTAAAGAAGTGTTTGGGAGCATGCCTGGGTGGCGTAGTCGGCCGAATGTCAGATTACTGATTTTGGCTCAGATCATGATCCCAGGGTTGTGGGATCAAGCCTCACATTGGGCTCCACACTGAATGCAGAGCCTGATTAGGATTCTCTCTTTCTCTTTCTTCCTCTCTCTCTCTCTCTCAAAAAAAAAAAAAGTGTTTGAAATGAAGGAAAAAGTTTTACACTCAAGAGCCAAACTCTTGCAAATGAAAAGGTATTTAGTTTTATACTCAGGCACCTGATTATTGTCTAAAATTGCCTTAATGTTTTCAATTGCATCTACTTTCCCTTGAAACAATGAATTCCATGGAGAGAGACCTGCAGGATTCTAGTACACCCTGTCTAGAACATCTCTCTGGGTTATCTTTCATTGTCTGAATTCCTTTACAACTTTGGAAGTGGTAGAAATTAGATACAATACAAATGATTCTTGTTAATAGAAATGCAAATAAAATTTGTCTGGTGGAAGTTAAATTGATTAAGTTAATCATTGTTAATTAATGCCTATGGACCAGTTTTGTATTTATTAGCAAATTCATTTCAGCATTTGTAAAAAATTTTTAAATTTATTTTTGATACAGAGAGAGACAGAGCATGAGAGGGGGAGGGGCAGAGAGAAGGAGACACAGACCGGAAGCAGGCTCCAGGCTCTGAGCTAGCTGTCAGCACAGAGCCTGATGCGGGGCTCGAACCCACGAACGTGAGATCTGACCTGGGCCGAAGTTGGAGTGAGATCTGACCTGAGCCGAAGTTGGAGTGAGATCTGACCTGAGCCGGAGTTGGAGGCTTAACTGTCTGACCCACCCAGGCACCCCTCATTTCAGCATTTGTAATGGCATGTCTGTGGTTCTGAATTCTGCTTTATGTCTGTTATAACAGCTGTTTTCTTCATTAATTAATTGATAAGGAAAAATCCTTGACATGCGTTCATTTTATATTTGAATGAGAATTATGATCTTATCTTTTGAAACAGTTATTTTTTTGGCAAATTTTTATTCTTACTTAACTGATAAGAAAATTATGTTTCAAAGAAACCCAGCAAATTGCACACATTTAGACAAATAATAACAGATAGGGAAGCAAAGTTTGGTCTTATATACTTGACCCCAAATCCAAGCTCCTAAATTTTGTAACACTACATGATTAAAACATAAAGAAATCTGAAAAATATCTTAAAGATGTCCAGATAGGTATTATAAAAGTAAAAACTCTAAAAGTTTCACACACAGTTTTGTGCTTCTCTTGAGAGATAGTCTCAGCATTTTGCCCTGCAATTTTAAGGTCAAAAAAAGGCCAGAAAACTCATTGTTATAGGTATAATTTTATAGATAGCACTCTCCTCACCCAGGTTAAATGGTTGTCAGGAAAAAAAACCTATGATACTTCTGGACATACACTAGGGAGGTTTTACAATGCACATTTTTATACTATGCTTGATGGAAAAACTAAAGGTCATAGCTAGGAAAAAATATCTTCAATTCCTATGCTACACAATTAAATACTTTATATGGAGATGAGGGAAATTTTAAGAGTAGCTTATATGGATCACTTAAAATGGTCTCTGAAGAGGGCTTGGGTAGAAGTATTATCTCAGATTTATTTCTGACTGAAAATATCTAAAATTAAAACATCATCTATATCCAGGTATAGGACAAAGAATCCTTTAAGAAAAACAGAGCAATAGTTCGACTAGGTCATCTGTCGACATTTCATAGTACAACAAATGGCACATTTATTCAGCCACATTTCAAATAGATCTCCTTTTGTAAAAAATTTACAGTTACATGTTTCAAAAAATGTTGCTACACAAGCCTAATCACATGTATCAATTCATATTTTTAAATTAATTTTGGAAAAATTCAAAGGGAAAATAAATTAATATCCCAATAAATAAAAGTAGCTAGTCCCAGGAAGGTGTTCATGAAACAAATTACATAATCTCGGTTTCATGAATTCTTTTTATTTTATTTTTTAAAAATTATTTTCATTTATTTATTTTTTAAGTAATCTCTAACTCATGACCTTGAGATTAAGAGTCACATGCTCTCCTCTCCCTCCTCCTTTCTTCTTTCTTCTCCTTTCTTCTTCTTTTAATAAATTATTTATTTTGAAATTTATTTTAATTTTTTTAAGTTTATTTATTTTGAGAAAGAAAGACAGAGAGAGCGAGTGAGCCCCGGAGGGGCAGAGAGAAATAAAGACAGAATCCCAAGCAGGATCTGTGCTCAGTGCAGAGCCAACACAGGGCTTGAACTCATAAACCATGAGATCATGACCTGAGCCAAGATTAAGAGTAGGGCAGTTAACATACTCACTCAGGTGCCTAAATATATATATATATTTAAAGTGGGCTCCTCATCCAACATGGGGCTTGAATTCATAACCCCAAGATCAAAAGTCACATGCTCCACTGACTGAGGCAGCTAGGAGCCCCTCAGGAATTCTTTTTAACAAAAGGAGTCCAGTATGCTTGATTTTTGGCACATAGATTGAATAGCTTTAGAGACATCAACTATATGCTATTCTTCTTTTTACAATCTGATAAAAGAGGGGATATTGTAGCAGAGCTTGGTGATAGTGCCTGCTTCACAATTATTCTTCCCAGCTAAAAACAAACCCAGATTTTATCCAGGTAGCACAAGGAGTCTCTTGATCAAAGTGAAAGTACACTCCTGATCAGTCTCAGGGCATAAAAGTCCTGAATGGTTAGTCCCCACTGGTAAAATGAGTTATGGCCATCTGTGCCCCGTACCCAGTGTAGGTGTGGGCATCATATCCAGTTTTATCAATGAGATGTAATGGAAATTCTGTTGGGACTAAAAGTCAGACCTTGGTGAGCATATCTTTTTATTCTTGTGCCTTTCTTCCTGCTTGGGAGGCTAGAACAAGGTCACACTGATTGGAGCAGCAGCAGCCATTTTATGACCAAAAAGCAAAAGGCCAACGTGCTGAAGACAGTAGGACAGAATGGACAGAAAGAGAGAAGTACCTTGATGGTGTAACTGAGCCACCCCACCAGACTGGGAATTGCCTACCCCTTCCCCCAGACCTTTTTATATGAGCTATTTTAATGTCTTTATTTCTTAAGTTACTCTTAGTTGGATTTTCTGTTACTTTTGTTGAAAGCATGCCTAATATTCTTAATAAGTTTTAGTTTTTATTCCCTAACACATGTCTACTTTTAATTTTCATGACCTATTTTTCAAGACAGCAAGTATGTTGGACCTTTTGTATCCTTCTTCATATCTTACTGAGAAACCCATCTTGTACTGTGAATAGATAGAAACACTGGGAGAATGGTACAAAATGTTACCATTTGCTTGCTATTCAAGGCCAGGCTCAAAGTGCTCCCACCTAAAGACGTGTATACCCTCTCTTCCTCTTCTTGTGGTTCTCCTAGCCATGTAGGCTTTAGCGCCTCTAGATTTTAGGGTCCCCACCTAGGCTGCCCACTCACAACAGAGCTTCGTGGCCTGGACCCTGCCTCTTATGCTTTCTTTTTCTTTTTTTTTTTTTTTTTAAGCATTTGAAAATTTTTAATGTTTTTTTTCAATTTATTTTTGAGAGACAGAGAGAGACAGCATGAGCAGTGGAGGGTCAGAGAGAAGGGGAGACACAGGATCTGAAGACAGGGTCCAGGCTCTGAACTAGCTGTCAGCACAGAGCCTGACGCGGGGCTCGAACCCACGAACCGTGAGATCATGACCTGAGCCGAAGTCGGACGCTTAACTGACTAAGCCACCCAGGCGCCCCTCTTATGTTTTCAAAAAGTGATTACTACAGTGATTTATAAACATCCAATGAGCAATAAACCCAATTTTTCCTTCCTCTCCAACGTATTTCCCTTTTTGTCTCATGGGCAGAAGTAGACTTTTTTAGTTGAGGTAATTTTGTGACTATCCTTTTATGATATTTTTCACTTAACATAATTTATAAACATCCATTTTCCAGGTTAGCAACTTTTGAGTTATTTCTGGATCTATCTTTGCCCTTCTTCTTACTATTAATATGTTTCTAACTATTGTCCCTTTTACATAAGGCCTTGACCTCTTAAAAACCAACAAACAAATTCTCCAGGGTGATGCTTTGTGTCTGGCACACACTAGGCAGCTAATACAAACATGAACGAGGTGTGTCCCTGAACACTAAAGTGGAGGTATGAGCACACTGCAGTATGAAATACCAACACTATTTATAGTGGGTGTTTCTTTGCAGATTGTGGTAAAATATACATTATAGAAAATTCAGTAAGTATAAAAAGATGCAATGATGAAAATGCAGATTACCCATAATATATACATATTAATATTTTACATGAACTACGGACATAGCACCTGTAAATTCAAAGGAAGCAGCCCAGTGTTCGGAAGCCAGGCCATGGGGGACCCCGTAGACACTTATGTTTGGTTGGGTCAAGGAGTGTCTTCGGAACTGCATTTAATACTGTACCTATTTGTGCTTCTTTTCCAAGGGCAGATGATTTGTTACCTGTGATTACTTTAGTTCACTACCCATTTCCAGATGTTTTGGTAACTGGTTGTGTATCCTACCCATGGTATCTTTGAAGGCTCCAGGAGAAAAGAGAGTGAGAGAACAGGAGAGAAAAGCTCAACTTAGTTTTGATAGTTTTGTTCTGTCTGCTTTATGTGCATGATAATTCTATGCCAGGATGGCAGTGTCTAATTTAAGAGATTGATCACTGGTCCTTTTTCTTTCAGGGAGGATGGGTTTGATAGAGAAGAGAAGGAAGGTAAGGCAAAGTCATTGAGGTGTAGCCCAAAACAGAAATTCTCTTCTGGCGGGTCAGAGGAGGTCTTAGCCACTGGGATCACAATCACGTCCACGGCTAGTACTTTGGTTTCACCGGGGAGAAGGGGGTTTGTGCTGCTTCCCAGTTCCAACAAGGCCGTGCGGCTTAACAGAGGTGAAGACTTATGCCAGAAACATCAACAAAACCCATTTTGAACATGTTTTCAGGTTTTCCTTCTGGTTTTGACACGAGAGCCAAATTCTGACTGCTAGAATCAAGCTACTTTCTCAAAACTGTTCAACCGCTGACCCACTCCCTTGTTCAGCTCCCTCTAAACAATGGATTAATTCACTTTGGCGGAATTTTCATGTTCCTCTCTGACATGATCACAGCACACTTTTGAAAGTGTTCTTAATTGGAGATGAAGCCCCTTTCCACTGGAGGAGAACATACAAAATAAGAATCCAGGGTCTACCCTCTCTTGAATTTCATATCCCATATTGAGGGATTCCATGTGACTTGGGTAAATATGTGATGTATTGTTCTCACCCTCCTGCTCAGAGAATATTTTCTATGGTGAAATAATTTTATGAGGGCCTTTGGGGGAAAAGTAAACTCATTTTAAGAAATAGGGAAAACCTATCTCTATGGAAGAGAAAGCAAAGAAAGACCATGAGGAAATACGATATTTCCAGGAATTTGGAAGTGTAACTTTTGTATTTGATGTATCACTGAGATTAGAGGCCCATCTTCAGTTTCAAACCTGCTGGGTCACTCTTTCTATCATTAGCCAATAAAAGTCTCCTCAGCTACATTTTTGTAGTACATTCCCAGGGTTATAGAGTTTCTCTTTGAGTTTTTTCCCAAGGCTCCACCAACTAAGGGAGGAAAGAGTTAATGCCCTTGGCTATTAGCAAAAAAGTTACAAGCAGAGGAAAAATGCATGATTGAAGAACTGAACACTTAATTACATATGGAGGTATTAAAAGAAAGACCCCTTCAGCCAGCAGACCATAGGACAGTGGGTCAGCAGTTTTGGAATCTATTTCTGACTGTCATTGACTCAGGATACTAGGAAAGTTCTAGGTTTCTGTTTTTCAAAATTTATTGCACCATCATAGCAATCATTGGTTTCTTTTCTTGGTATAATTGATGCTTACTGAGCACTCACAATCTAGGGACTTTTCACCAGAGCAGAAAGTAAAATGATTTTCATCTTTGAACAAAGGCCAAGAATATAATAAAATCTCAAACAGTCATGAAAAGCTTCAGCAAAGATGTGCAGGAGTTAAAGAGTAGGAGATGATCTTAAAAATATTCAGTTCGGGGCTCCCAAAGAGTTCTAACTTCCCTGTGAGGTTTTGCATATAGGAGGGGACAGGTTTTATGGGACATCATCTCCAGGTGCCTCGAACTTAGCACACTTTGTTTGCTTTCCAGTCCAAGGCAGGGAGTATCTCCATTTTGCAAATGAGAAAGACGAGGATGGAATAGTTTAGAAAGCCTGCTAAAGCTGCTGGTCTGGGCAGCTCTAAAGTCTCCATTTAATGCCTTTTACTTCATGGACCTAATTGGTAAGTGTTAACAGTTAACACTGGTTTCCTGTTCTCACCTCCTCAATTCTACTTTATCTCTTAAATTCCAGCAGTAGATCTGGAAATCGTGGAATTCCTAGAGCTCCCTGAGATGCACATGTACATGTTCAGATAGTCTCACAGATATGAAAAGCCTCCTAAGGAAAAGGAGGTCCTCTGGCTCTGTTTGTATGAGCAGAGACAATTCAGGCTGGGGAGAGCTCAAGGGACTTGAAAATCTTTCCAGCAGACTCTGCAAGAACGCTTCCCCTAAGCACACGGTTTGTGAATGAAAGGTCTTCCCCTCTTCTGTCTCCGCTCCTTTTCCCAATGTTGTTGGTAGGAGAGTTTACTATGACCCATACCAAAATTCCTCTCCGTAGAACTCTCCAATACAGCATTATAGAATCATTTGCTACTACAGTTTCTCTGACAGATGGCCATCTTGCCTCTTTTTGGTTGTTCATTCATATGTTTGTTTGTTTTGAGAGAGAGAGAAAGAGAGCGAGCGAGCTGAGGAGAGGAGCAGAGGGGGAGAGAGAGAACCTGAAGCAGGCTTCACACTCAGGGCAAAGCTGGACATGGGTATCGATCTCACCAATGATGAGCTCATGATCTGAGCTGACATCAAGAATCAACCAGGCATCCTGACTTTTAATAATAAGACTGTGCTGTACTTTTCACACACAAGTCAGCTGCTCCAGGAACAAATACAATATTTGGGGCCAAATTTGGTGTCAGATAGCATCCAGAGAAACAGAACCAGTAGATAGTATATAAGACATTAATCACAAGATATTGGTTTAGATGACTGAGAAGCCTAGGCTGTCTCAATAAATCTGAAATCCATTGGACAGGCTGTCAGGAAGAGCAGCCTGAAACTCTCTCAGTGTCAAATGGTGGAATTTCTTCTTCTACAGCTCTTAAGATCTTTCACCTGCTGAATCAGGCCCACAAAGATTATTTTAATCTCCCTTGCTTAATATCAACAGATTATGGGCTTCAGTCACATCTATAAAACACCACACAGGCACACCTACAGAAGTGTTTAAATAGTGGAGTATGTAGCTTGGCCAAGCTGACCCATCAAAACCCATCACAAGCCTAGAATATTTGGCATATGAAGTTTTCAAAAGCCAGAGATCAGCACAAAAGTTTAGGCAGGTGAGAGGACTGTCAAGGGAAAGGGGAGTAGCCCAAGTTGGGAAGAGACACAGCCCAGATCACAGTCATCTACAGTAGGTGGATTCTCCACTCCTCTCAGAGCCATGTGGGAAGAGCCTCTTCCTTGGGTGGCCTGGATCATTTAGTTCTCAACAGATCTCTACCCCCATCACCATATTTACATATCACAGTGATGCTTGATATTTGTAAGGAGGTTTATCATTATTAACTAACTCTGGCTCTGTGGAGATATGACAGAGAGTCTCCTTTAAGAGAGTCTCTTTAAAGGTAAATATCAGGTAAACAGAAGCAGAGGATGCCTTTGTTCTACAAAACAGGTTTAAGTTTGGTATCTACTGAACCTAAAAAGAACTTATGGTGGATAAAACAGACAAGTATGCAAAAATTTTAGTGGAGAAACCCAGAAGAAAAATGCTAGATCTCATTGCCTCCCAAATATTTTTCCTCACTAAGCATCTTTTCTATTGCATTTCAAAACTCTTAGTTAGCCTAGAAGCCAAATCTTTCTATTTATTAAAATAAGCTTTCCTCTCCTAACTTAATCTTGCTGTGATAGATGTCTTCTCACTTTTGAGCTGTAAGGATCTCTTATACAGTTTTGGGTAAGGAGCACCTCAGGAGAAGTATAAGCGTAGGAGGAGGAGTCATTGGGGAGCTAGGAACTATCCATAATTTTAATAAAGCTAACAGAAATTGTACATTCATTTGCAAATAATCCATCCAGGCTAACAACAACTTCTTAAATTTTTCTAGAATTATATTATTTCCTGGAGAGGAGAGGATGTGAAGCTGGTTGGAGAAGATAGTTGTTATAAAATTTGACAATTTCAAGTGATGGGAAAAGTAATAATGAACAACAGAGTGAAGAATGACAGAACATATACATGACACAAGAATAGTAGGTCATTGATCATTGTTGAAGCTGAGTATGTGGGAGTTCATTATACAATGGCTTTTACTTTGTATGGATTTGAAAATGTTTATGATAAAATTCTAAGGCAATTTAGAAAAAGTAATGGTAAGGGCTAACAGGACATAAGGTGGACTTGAGAGAGGTGACTGAAGAAAATGTGGGAGCATGTGTAATGGGGGTTCAGGTCATTCTGTTGAAGACAGAAATGAAAATCAACTGATAAATAGGTGCAGAACTAAAGTCAAAATACAAATAATAAAATTGGTGGAAGGATGGTGAAATAATTACTATAAACCAATTTTCTCATCTGGAATAGGGAAGATTTACTAATTTCTATTGAAACTTGACTGAGTAGAACGGAGAAGTACATGAAACTTGTTTAGAGTTAAAGAGGCACTGACCAGAAAGACTGAAAACAGAAAATATTGAAAATAGGGCTGGAGATAAAGAGGAAGAGAAGAAGAAAAAATAAGAAAAGGTTAGTGTACCCTGGTCAAGACCTCTGATCAGTTCTTAAATTTATTATTTTAAGTTTATTTATTTATTTGGGGAGAGAAAGAGTGGATGCACAAGTAGGGGAGGAGGAGAGAGAAGAAGAAACAGACCCCAAGCAGGCTCCATCTTGGATCAGGTCAGCACAGAGCCTGATGCGGGGCTCAAACTCATGAACTGTGAGATCATGACCTAAGCCAAGATCGCGAGTAGGACGCTTAACTGACTGAGCCACCCAGGCACCTCGTGATTAGTTCTTGAGGATATGGGAGGATGCCATGAGTCTCAGATGTGAGTACAGAAGAACAGACAGATCTACATCATGATTAGTAAGTATTATTCTTTCTTAGCTTCACAATGTTCTTGTTATATATCTGATTCTATAGGATTGTGACTCTCTCCTAAGTATAGGTTGTTAAGAATGCAACTAAAGTGAAAAAGTTATGGGAACCCAGATGGGATGAAATTTTTTTGGCTAACAAGAACTCTCCAATGAAGCATGAACCCTGGAATGGGGAAAAAAATAATAAAAGGTGTGTTTCGTGGTACAAAGATTAGGAAATGCAATAGGTAATGTTTGTGGAGTTTATTGGACTTCTGCTGTCATTTTAAAATACATTTTATTGCCAAAATATTATCTTACAACTTCCACACCTGATTCTTACTAAAAATATGTCTCAAAGATAGTTCAATTTGTATAATTAAAAAAGAACTAAATTCAAAGATCTCAAATGTTTAAAACAGGGACATTTAGCTTTAAAAACACTGACACATTCTTAAGAATATAGGTGGAGTTGCCTTTACATAGAAGCATCTCTGAACACTGCTCGGCATATCTCTCTCTTTCCCTGGATACTTGGTTACACTACCTGCACTGAAGCCAAGTGCATTCTTCCTCCTGAGGCATTTCTGTGTTCTGTTCATGCTTAAAACCCTTTGCATGCTAGCTTCAACATGCTCATGTTGAGGACTTGGCCCTGCCTTTAGTTTACTTGTTTATGTATTTGTTTAATTTATTTATTTTCTGGCAACCAATCTGAACTGAAATTGGATTCACAAGCCTGAGAGATGGGATGTCTTGCTACCTTCTGGTTCCCATGAGTTCTCTTGCTCAAAGATAGAGACCTTGAAGTGGGGGGATTAAATGAGACTCTTTTGTGGCATTTCCCCCTTTTTGAGCTGCCCATTTACCTGTGTCTCCCAAAGCAAAGACTTAATAAATTAATTCACATGGGATTAAAACCCAGATGAGGAAATATTAGGCTCTCCCAAACAAGGGGAGGGAGAAGATAAGAGGTTTTTGGAGGACAAGGGACTCCTTTTTGTATACACATTGGATGCTGCCAACTTTTGTTTTGGATAAAATCTACTCCGAGTATAGTACACTCCTCCCTATTTATTCAGACTCTTCAAAACTCAGGTGATGTTATCTCTTTAGACTCTTGCCTGATGACCCAGAGTGAGTTTTCAGGTTTTTGAATTATTGTACTAAGTGCAGGGTGAAAATAATCCAGTTTGTGGTTTTATATAGGCTTGTATATTGGCTAGGTATTTTGTATGCTCTTTTCTTGCAAACATGCCTTTTCCTTCCTGTGTACCTCTGAACACACCTGGAATTGAAGAAAGTGTGGGATGAACCAAGTTTGTCTACTTTACATCCTTTTCCTCTTTGTTACTTCATCCAACAGCTCCTGTCTTAGCAACATCCCCTGTCCTATACCTTTTTGTTTCTAAAGCCTTTCTCTATCAACATATAATTCTTTCCATCTTCCCTTTAGGGCTCTATTATCTGCTCTCTCAGAGAATGGTTAATAGCTAATTAATCCTACAAAACATAAGTTCATTCATATTAAATTGCCAATTTATATGACCTACCAAACCAACAATTCTCATAGTTGAACCTAATAGATGAAGTCTGAGTGTCTTACCTCTCACATATGACATCTGGTGACACAAAATTATACTCCAGAGAAATAATTCATAACAATGTACAGCAGGGGCAATAAAATGTCTTTATCCTACTTCTCAGTAATATTGGATAGATAGTTACCTAATCTGCTAATGCAGAAAGGCAGGCCCCTGTCCTGGAAACATGATATCAGGATAGTTAATATTTGTTGACTTTCTTCTCCTTTGAATGCACTTCATATTAACGATGTAGGCTAGAAATCACCTGGTTGATGATAAGCCAAATGGAAAAGGCAACAAAGAGATGAAAGCTTACTTCTGCTACCAAACATCTCTCAGACACATTAAGTTCAAACTAATAGGCTGACAAGATTTTAGAAACTGTGAAGAACGCTGGAGAACAAGGAACTTCCAAGAAATTTCAAGTTCATCAAATAGCAATTTATAAACATTTGCTGTGTCAGTTAAAACTGTTGGAGAACAAGAAGCCAAAAGCACCATAAGAACGTCCTAAAGGAAAGGGCGGAGCAACAAGGAACTGAAAGCAGTTCCATTCCCAGGTCGGAAAGCTGCCGGACTGCTCGTTCTCTCTCGAAGGACAGCGTACGGGTGCCAGGCCAGGGATCAGAATGTTTTGTCTGGTGCCAGATGTGCTCATGACCCAGTATGGAACACGCTGCAGGTGCGTGACCTGTCAAGATGTCAAGTACTTTGTTATCTGTGCTTGCTGTTATCAAATACCACGTAAAAGAGGCTTGAGCCAGGAAACCAATGCTTCAGCTCCTGGAGAGTCTTAGCCCCCTGATTCTTAATTGTCTCGTCACCACGCCTTTGGGACCTGTCTCTCAGCTGGCGCCCGAACAGGGACCTGAAGGTGGAAGTGTGCAGCACCCCTGAAGTAGTGTTGAGGGAACCGAAGGGAACTTGAGAGCCAGGGAAGCTCATCCTTTGGGAAATCTGCAGGGTAACAATGGGACGTAACTCTCTTTCATTTTCTGGGTCAATGACTATCCTAGTTAGAGCCAACGGTCTCTGGTTATTCTACCTCAGAATGAGGACCTTAAGAAATATTCCCAAGTAGCTGCTAAAACTCCTTTTGTTTCAGGGAAATTCCTTGTCTTCTCCAGATTGACACTGACTGCCCAATTCCACTGGTGGAAAACAAAATAAAAGAAACATAGAGTCTGCTCCTCTGTCTGACTGACAAAATTTAAAACTAGGAATTCTCTTTCTCTGCCTTCTGCTGGCACCTCTCCCCTTCTGCCTTTCCTTCCCTCCTCCTGTTTCTGTACCACCGGGGGCGGGGGCACCCTGCATAACTGGCTCCTTAAGGTCTCAGACACCATCAGCTCTTCTTCCCACCCTAGATGTCCAGAAGCCAAGACCACCAAAGTCAGATTTTCTCACCAACATTCCAGGAAAAAATTAACCAGGGGGAACAAATTGTCTTACGAGGACTCAAGTAAAATGTATTCAGGGGTTAAGCTAATTTAAGCTGGTTGGTTTGAGATAGACAATATTTATCTACATTAAAAAAATTTTATTCTACCTAAATTTGCTGAAGGTGAAATAAACTCATGTTATCTCTGTTCCAATTTGTTAAGAAAAGGATGACTTAACGTGATAGTTAATTTTGTCTGTCTCAAAGTTTTCACGGGTAATTGTAACCTAAAACGTTAAAGTTTGGCTTACATGATAAATTGAGATTGAATTCATTGGATATCTAACCAGATAAGAGGATAAAGCACTAATTACTAAGGTTTGTGCTTTTGACTTATTGCAGGGAAACTAAGGATATTTGGATCTGTGACAAAGCATGCTTTATGCTTAATGGATTCATAAGTTTGCCATCTAAAAAAATCCTGATGGAACATAAAGTACACAATTGGTTATTACTTAGTCTTCATTGGAGACTAAGGTTTCTAAGAGTTAAAATTCTGCTACATGTAGTTAAAACTGATAAAAATAAGAAAAGCAACTCTATATGTAGAAACATAGAAGATATAAAAAATATATAAGAAATGGAAATATATTTTTATTAAAGGTGAAAGGAAATAATTTTGTCCTAAATAAGACTGGCTATTTTTTTTAAAAATGACTTGGGACAGAATCGAAATACAAAAAAAAAAAAAAAAAAAAAGAGTTGTAAAAGGTTCACAAAGAAAAATCTTTTTAAAAAATTATGTGTGGTCAAGACAGACTAAAGTTAAAATACATGGATTTTTAAAATACACAGAGTTAAGATAAAAATTCCTCCTCCTTTGATCCAAAGGCTGGGAAAATGATGGCAATATCCTTGGTGCCAGCCTCCAAAACCTTCACATTTGTGTTGTTCGTGTTTAACAGAGGAATGGATGCCTAAGTCATATGAGGGATCGATGATATATAAACGGCTTTTACTAAGATACCTGGGAGCCATTTTACTAAACTTAGCCCATTATACACCAAAGATGGATATCCACATGGCTGAAACATATTTATGTGGGCATTGCTGAAAAAAGTAGGGGAATAGACCTTGACTTTGGCTCTTTAACCCCTACCCTCAACGACCAATGACCAATATGTAAGTTATTATTGACTCAAAATAAAATTAGTGATTCCTATGACAACCAAAAGAATTTGGCTTGGTCACAGTCCATCCCCCCAACGTCCTACACGCAGGAAACAGAGGGGCAAGAAAAAAAAAAAAAAAGACCAAGTAGCTCTCAGACGTAGGGTAAAACCTAAATAGAAATGACTACTCCCAGAATCTGGCGAGACTGACAGGGCTTTTGGCTGCCAGTCGCTTAGCCAGCCAAAACACAGAGCCAGGAGGCGAGATTTCTCCTGGCCAGCTCTGGGAAGTTGAGAAAAGGGACACTTTTCCTCCTTTTCCCTATATAGATGGGTAATTCCCCAACCAAGGCCATTACTACATTGAAATGCATTATGATTCATTTTCTTTTACACAAAGGCTTGGCCCCAATACAAATTAGAAGAGGAAACCTAGCCACCAGAAAACAATATCAATAACAATACTATCCTACCATTGGACATGTTTTACAAATGTAAAGAAAAATGGGGAGAATTTCCATATGTTCATCATTTTGGGGCCTTAACAAATCAAGATATAATGCTTTTGTTAAATCATACTCTTAACGAGGCAGGTGTTTTTTAAAAATTAAGGAAATTTAAGACTTAGCCCTTAAATGATGCTAAATTAGCCACTACATTACAAACACAAAACGGAAGCCCATGGCCTTTCTGGAGAAGTCAGGGAGGCTCTCATTAAATATATGGCTATCGCCCTTGACACCTCTAAAGTGGAGCTAATTTTAAAGGACAAATTTGTCACTCAATTAGCTCATTCTCTGATTGGCTCCAATCTTACAATTAATGACACTCCTCCAATGCCTCCATCTTGTGCTATTGTACGTTGTCAGAATGGGATGGATGGGTGACTTGGGAAGAATCCAGAAGAGAGATAGGGCAAGTTGTGTTAAGTACTTCCTACAGAAGCGTCATTGATGCCTGTGGGCTCAGCTCACCTTAAAATTATCTGTTACAAAATCTACAATGGTGTGTTCATAATCAAACTCTCAGCACCACTACTAATGGCTCGGCCGTTTGGCATGGTAAAGGATTTTCTGCACACAATCCTCATGTACTAGAAAGGACTGTTACAGAAGCCTATATGGAAATTAACTGCTGCCCTTCACTCTTTACATACGTGGAGGGGCCCATTCACTGTCATTTTGTCCACCCCTACTGCAGTAAAGGTAGCGAAATGGATCTCTAGAGTCACTACAGCAGAGTGAAGCCAGCGTCTCGAAACCGGAGTACCTTCCTGATCCATGAGCGCCATGCAAGCTGACCATATGAAAGAAGCAATCTGCGACTCCAGAGGCTCCGGGAGATGCAGTCCTGAGGTCGCTCTGGGAGCTGACTGATCTAGGCATGGCAGAAGTCTGAGAAATCCACAATCCGGTGAAACAAACAAACAAAAAAACTGTCCTTATTTTTGTTTCCTTACTGTGATGCACTGTCACACCTTGTTTCTCACTATTGTGATTCTTGCTCTATTCTTTGCCATAGGATTGGCCCAGGCTGCCTGGGCCACCTAAAAATGTAATAGAACGCTCCATCAATATGTGTAACCCCATTACCGTTTAATAACACTAAACTTCCATAGAATCATGTTAAGAGACACTTGCTCAGGCAATCTAATGTGTCCATGGACATTGAACGTCTGCAAGCAGAGGTATATGAGACTTTCAAAACAAATGTGGACGTATTATCCAGTTCTAAGATCTTAGAAAGTATACCAGAGAGACTGGGAAAATTAAACCCTGCAGAACATATTAAGAATTTTAGTTTCTCTGCTGCTATTGTTTGTATTAATATGCCATGTATTGATCCTTACATGTTCAGTCTGGCACCGGAGACAACCAGTCTATCAATGTGCCCATAGCTGACATCTCGGTTTAAACAAGGTGCCCCTACAGTCCATTATATACAAACAAAAAGGGGGAGATGTTGGAGCACAAGAAGCCAGAGGCACTGTAAGAACGTCCTGATGGAAAGGGCGGAGCAACAAGGAACTGAAAGCAGTTCCATTCCCAGGTTGGAAAGCTGCCGGACTGCTCGTTCTCTCCCGAAGGACGGCGTACGGGTGCCAGGCCAGGGATCAGAATGTTTTGTCTGGCAGCAGATGCGCTCATGACCCAGTATGGAACACGCTGCAGGTGCGTGACCTGTCAAGATGCCAAGTGCTGTGTTGTATCTGCTTGCTGTTATCAAAGAGCAAAATAAAAGAGCCAAATGCTATGTTGTATGTGCTTGCTGTTACCAGAGAGCAAAATAAAAGAGGCTTAAGCCAGGAGACCCATGCTGCGGCTCTCGGAGAGTTTTAGCCCCCTGCTTCTTAATTTTCTCATCACCACACCTTTGGGAACTGTCTCTCTCTCAAGAACCACTCCTCTCTTTGGGGCCTCAAGTAAGCAAGATGTTTGAGTTCTCTCATCCGTACTAGAAGGTTTGAACAGTTTTCTATTCTACATTCCACAAAATAGTACATTCCACAAAATAGTACATTCCACAAAAGCCATTTTGTAAATATTTCTAGGCAATGTTACGTTATACACTTGAAAGTAAGACCTGAATTCATTACAATCACATAATGTCCACATTCTATTATGGACTTTGTGTTATATCTCAGTGCTTGCCTTTTTTGGTCTGAATTATTAAGGTTTTATTCTATTTTATTAGAGTAAGTTCCATTAGTGTTTCCAACAACTTAGATTCCTATTTTTTTTTTTTCTTGGCCTGTTTCAGGTTCACCTTGGGGCTTTTGAAAAGAATTTGTCCATGTTTGAGAGAGCTAGATGGCTGACCAATTGAACATGGCTGAAGAAGGCTAGAACAGTTTGAGAACTCTAAGATTCTGCTATTTCTAACTTTGAGGACATTATACATATTCTACTCTGGTGGCACTTTCCTTTTGCCTTCATTATCAGTATGTCTTGATGTCCTCATCCAGCTTCCTGAGAGGAAAGATCCCATATTACTCAACTTTATGTCCTCTGAAGCATCTAGAAGAATACTTGCATATAGTTGGTGCTCAGTTAGTATTAACTGAATTCCCCTTAAATTATAACAACCTACAATTTCAGTGCCAGAGGAGAACCTCTGAGATCATCACAGCCATTTTACAACTAGGGAAGTTGCGGCCCTGAGGAATGGAGTCACTGGCTCAGGGTTATGCGGATAATATTAACATGAAGAACTGTAACTGGCAGAGCTGCTAAGATCCAGCCCGCTTTGCTTGGTCTCAGAAGCAAAGGACACCCCACAGAATCTTCCCTGTCCTCAATGGCCCAAATCATGATCACATTTGCAAGTGCAAGAAATCACTTTTTTTTTCTCTTTGGTGGCTTGATTCATGGTGTAGCATTAACCCACTCTTCTGTTATAGTCACTCTTTCCCTCCCCCAATAAAGACCTGAGACTGTGTTGCAGCCATATGTGCCTCTAAGGAAACAGTGTTTCCGTAAGAGATGGATGGTTGCTGAAAATGGAGTTTGTTGATAAGCATAGGATGTTGCAACAGACCAAATCCAGCAGACCTATAAGTGAGTGTTGGTATAACCTCTCCAGACCCCAGAACCACATGTCATGCCACATTCACAGGTCACCAAGCTGCACCAGCCTCGTAGGCTGAAGCAGAAGAGACTCTTTACAATAGCTCCCTATGGTTTTGAAATTATATTGCTTGCTGTTTCCTGCTATAAATACTGTAAGAGCTAAAATATTTTCAGATGTGAGTTTTCATAGTAACTTCCCCCCATCTTTTTGCAAGAGTAATATAAGTTTATTATAGGAAAATAAAAAAGAAAATACAGATAAGGGAGAAAAAGCAAAATAAAAATCAACTGGAATCCTACCACATTGAGATAACCAAACCTAACATTTGGGTGTATATGTTGACACATAGTTATGTGTATTGCAGGTGTTTTTTATATATCAGTACTTAAATATCTTTCCAAGACAATTCACATATTCTAAATTGTTATTAATGCTCCCATCATATTCCAAAGAGTCAGTATACTGTAGTTGATCAAATTCTTTCGTTTCATGTATAGATTATTTCTAATCTTTTTCTCCCCTTACTTATTCTTAATTGCTTTAGTGTTTTAAAATACTGACAAGAGTATTGTTTAAATATGTGATGTAAGGGTACCTGGGTGGCTCAGTTGATTGAGCACCTGGCTTCGACTCAGGTCATGATCTCATGGTTTGTGTGTTCGAGCCCCGCATCAGGCTCTGTGCTGACAGCTCAGAACCTAGAGTCTGTCTTCGGATTTTTGTGTCTTCCTCTCTCTCTGACCCTCCCCTGCTCATTCACGCATGCCCTCTCTCTCAAAAATAAATAAAACATAAAACATAAATAAATAAATATGTGATGTAGTGCCATTTTTATGAGTTAGTATGTAGGTAGAAATTGTGCTGAAATGATCTTCTCAGGAAGCATCACTTATCAATAAATACAGTCTATTTTGCCTTCATGTGTCTTTTAGTAATCCATACTAGCTCATGCTGACTGAGAAGTAGGGGAATTATGTGACTATACTGAAGATTTTCATATAAAATCTTTTGTTTGTTTATCTTGAGAGACAGAGAGACAGAGAGAGAGAGAGAGAGAGACAGAGAGAGAGAGAGAGAGAGAGAGAGAGTCAGGAAGGGGCAGAGAGAGAGAGAGAGAAAAAAAGAGAATCCCAAGTAGGCTCTGCACTGTAGTCATGGAGCCCAGCATGGAGCTTGATCTCACAAACTCATGAGATCATGACCTTAGCTGAAATCAAGACTTGGATGCTGACTAAGTCACCCAGGCACTCGTGAAATTTTTATATGGATTTTCTTCAGCATGACAATGTTTGACATCAAATAACAGCAGCTAAATGCAAATGATACGAGTACCACTGAATGCAAGATTCAGAGGCATTCGGTGCTATGTAGGATGCAAACCACGGCCTCCCTTCTCACCCGGCTTCGGCTCTGTGCTCTGTCTTCAGCGTCCTTGCTGTAATTTCCTCCTGACATGTGACATTTTGTCCTGGCCTCCATAACTCTGCAGCCTCAACCCTTCTTTATTTCTCCTTCCATCAAAGCAACATTCGCCATTTTTACAGTCTTTTAACTATCAGCATTTTTATTAGATTATTATTTTTATCGTTATTGATAGTCTAATTACAAAGCTGTATAGATTTAAGTGGTGGGTACCTAATTTTATTTTTTCAATTATCCCTGTTATTATTTTTTAAAATTTAAATCCAGGTTAGTTAACATATAGTGTAATAATGGTTTCAGGAGTAGAATTTAATGATTCATCACTTACATATAACACCCAGAGGGCATTAAGCCCCCTCCTTAATGCCCATCATCCATTTAGCCCATTCCTCCATGCAATACCCCACTGGCAACCCTCAATTTTTTCTCTGTATTTAAGAATCTCTTATGGTTTGCCTTCCTCTCTATTTCATAACAATTTTACTTAATGTGGGGTTATTAAGAAATGCATACATTGTGTTATAGCCCAAACCTTTATCTCTCGCTCAGGATTCTGAGTAACGATAGCAGAACAAAACCAGATCACTAATAATTCCTCCCCTGATACCTCACAAAATGATCCTCCTAAAGAAAAGGAGAAAAACTCAGCAAAAAACCAATTACCAACAGGAAACTGATAGGGAAACTAATAAAATTTTATGACATAAAATTTAGACAAGAACAGAATATGTTGGTGTGGTTTCCAATATCATCCTGTGCTTCCAAAAACACATGAGGGAAGAAGATGAGAAAAGAAAATCCACATAGTTTCTCTTCCATGCCCCTATAAAAAAGGAAGTATAGACGGCCCAGCTTACTGTGATTTAACTTATGATTTTTTTTTTACTTTACAATGGTGCAAGAGTGATACGTTTCAGTAGAAGCTGTACTTTGAATTTAAAATTTTTGATCTTTTTCTGGGCTAAGATACTCTCATGATGTGGAGTAGCAGCAGCCACAGCTCCTACTTAGCCACACCTTCATGAAATTAAATAATTTTTATATAATTGCAACCATTCTGTATTCATACAGCCATTCAGTTTTTCATTTGCAGTACTGTATTCAATAAATTGCATAAGATATTCAACACCTTCTTAGAAAATAGGCTTTGTATTAGATGATTCTGCCCAACTGTAGGCTAATGTAAGGGCTCAGAGCACAGTTAATGCAGGATAGGTTAAGCTATGATGTCCAGTAAGTTAGCTTTGTACATTCATTTTGACTTACCATATTTTCAACTTATGCTGGGTTTATTGGCATATAAGCCCATCATAAATTCAGGAAGATCTGTATACTAAAACGATGAGTATGCAATTTTAGAAAACGAGAAGAAAAACTCTCAAGATTAGGAGCTTCTAACTACTACTATCAGCTGCTCACTAGAGCTGTGAAAAAAAATCCTACATTCAGTAATTTTTAGGAGTCCATATTCTAAACTTAAAGTTCCAAAGCATGAGTGTCATACCCAAGGAAAACGATATATCTCAACAGGGAATAGGGGTTGGGGATGTACTGAATCTGGTACAGGGCATTTAACAAAGGTAGGGGAGAGAAGAGACCTTAAGTGTTCTAATAACATCTAGTTTACGAAAAAAATAGTATCATAATATCCCAGTTCACAAATGGAATTGCTTGGAATGAGTGATAAACAGGGATCAGCTAAGAGAAAGCAGTATCCAGAAGAATGTTCAACCTGTATCAAACTTTTCAGAAGTCCTGAACTGAAATATGAAGACAACTGGAAACAGTATAGTGATCATGCAAATATTTTGTCTGACTCTTTCCCCACAATGGATGTGTGACAAGGTCTCTAATTTACTTGTGTCACAATTGAGTTGTATAAGGAAACCTTAGTTTGTTTTCTCAGTAACTGCTCTGTCCTTTTTCACAAGAACCCACCCCTCTACGTATCAGGGGTAAAGTCAGGAAAGTGTCCTGATACAGTACTTAAAATGGAGCGCTAGGTAAATACTCAGTCTCTTATGTTGTATTTGCCAAATGTCTTATACCTACATGCAGTGAGAACTCCACTAGACAATGTTGTAATTTTCACTTTCACTTTTCATACATATTTTAAAGGCCTTTCAGGGAGAAAAAATTTGTCTGTCATTTTTACCCAGATATTTACCATTTCTGCTGTTCTTTTTTATTCTGATGTTCCATATTTCTCTCTTTATCCTGAAGACTTTTCATTAGCATTTATTTTAGGGCAGATTAATTGGTGATATATTCCCTCAGTTTTCATTCATCTGAGAATGTCTCTCTGGTCCTCATTCCTGAAGGATATTCTGTTTTGCTGATCATAGAATTCTGGGCTGACAGTTCTTTCAGGCATTTAAAGATATTGTTCCACTGGCTTCTGGCTTCTGTGGTCTCTGAGGAAAAATCCAGTCATTTGAATAATTATTCCCTTCCACGTGCATCATTTTCTGACTCCTTCAAGATTTGTCATTATCATTGCTTTTAGTAGTTTGATTATGAAGTGACTGAGCATGATTTTCTTTGAATTTGTCCTAGCTGGGGTTTCCTGGGCAACTGCAATTTATAAATTGATCCCTTTTGGGGCACCTGGGTGGCTCAGTCCGTTGAGTATCCGACTTCAGCTCAGGTCATGATCTCATGGTTCATGGGTTCGAGCCCAATGTTGTGCTGATCTCTAGCTCAGAACCTGGAGCCTGCTTCAGATTCTATGTCTCCTTCTCTCTCTGCCCCTCCCCTGTTCACACTCTGTCTCTCAAAAATAAATAAATGTAAAAAAAAAATTAAATTGATCCCTTTTACAAAATTTGGAAATTTTCTGGTAAATATTCCTTCAAATTATTTTTTCAGCTCCACCTTCTTTCTCTCCTTCTGAGACTCTAATGACACAAATGTTGGACTTTTTGTTGTTATTGTCCCAAGGATCCTCAGGACCTGTTCATATTTTATAATATTTTCCCTTTTTTTCAGATTAGATGATTTCTGTTGACCTATTTTTAAATCTCCTGACTCCTTTTTCTGTTATTTCCATTTGTTATCAAACCCATCCAAAAGATGTTACCATTTCAACTATTATATTTTTCAATTCTAAAATTTTTATTTGATTCTTTTTCATAGTTCCTACTTCTTTGTTGAAAACCTCTATCTTTCCTATCACCTTTATTTCACTTCTAAAGTCTTTGATAATTCCAAGACTTGGGTCTTCTTGGCATTGGAAACTCTTTGTCTTTATTCTTGGGAATTTCTCAGATGTTTCTGGGTTTTTTGTTTGGTTGGTTTTGACAATGTAGTTGTGGATTGTGTACTGGGAATTTGGGATATAATATTGTGAGACTTTGGGATTGCTCAAATCCTCTGGGGAATGTTGGTTTGTTTGTTTTTTAGGAGGCAATCAGCTCCCTTGCATTCAGCTCACATCCTCTCTCCTGCCTTCTCTAGACAGTTATTCCAGTGAGATTTTCAAAGCCTTTGCTTTGCTTTTGGGATCTGCTCTGCATGTGTGTGAACTGGTGGTTAGTCTGAGACTTGGACAGTGGTTTTTAATCAAGTTCAGACCCTAAAGCCTTAGGGGTTTTGTTTTTTTGTCATAGGGGATCCCTTTCTCCAGCTTTATCCTCTCTGAAACTTTCCCTCACTCTCGCTGGCTTTCAGGAGTCCCATTTTTAGTTTTCTGACTAGAAATCTGGGGTTTCTCACAGATATTTAGCTCTAAGCACTGGGGATATCCTCAGTGCTAAGCAGTGCGATAAAGGAGAGAGAAAAATAACAGAGATGAGATCCCCCACACTCTTCAGACTACAAGGGCTCCCCATCCCAGTTCTGGCCACAGAGATGCACTTCCTCTTAGAGGTTATAGATGCCTTTACTGCCACAATCACCTGCGGGCGCAATTTCATGACTGTGCTCCCCTCAGGAAAGAACCAGGAAGAGAGATAGAGAAGGAGATCCTCCTTTTACACACACTATCTCACAGGGTCCCCATTTCGCTGTCCTCTAGTGGGAAACAGAGAGGTCTTTCTTGTAGGTCTTGTCTACACCTGCTACTCTGTTCCAGAATATCAGTTGCCCTCAGGTCAAAGTCAAAAGATAAAGAAGGAAAAGAAAATAATTCTAGTAAACTCACTGTCATACTAGTCATTTCCCAAGTTTTGACCCCTCCCCAATATACTTACTATTGTTTGCATTACATAGTGCTTACGTAGTTGCTTTTTATTCTGTCCAGAGCTGGAGAATCAGTAGGATAGACAGGCCGCAGTGGGCTTAGTCCATCTTGGCTGCTATGAGAGATTCCTCATCTTCTTCATGAAAAATGCCCAGCCTCTTAGACTTCTCCTCTCTGTCTCTTTTTTCCAGTTCTCTCCAAGATAATCTGGATGGTTGGGGAGGGCTGTGTGTGTATGTGAGTGTGTTTGTGTGTGTGTGTATTTGTGCATGCACATATATGTGCATTTGTCTGTGTGTGTGTGTGTGTGTGTGTGTGTGTGTTTTCTGCATAATCTAACACTGCATAGAGTCTAGGTCCTCAGATTCCCTTCCTAGTCCTCCAGACACATGTAATACAGGCTGATATGGTTCTGTAAACCAGTCCTACTGAGTGCTATTCTCACTCATCTGGCATTTTTAGGGGCAGTATTTTTGTTCACATCCTGGAGTCCATGGTTCCAGTTATTTCCTACTGGTGACAAAGTTCCTACCTATTTCATTCTATATCTTGTGATCATGAGCCTTTCCTGTATCCTCTCTAGAGCCCATGAGAGACACAAATGTGCCTTCTGCCCCCTATCCACCTATCTGCCTTCAACATTCCCCCACCTCAGCTCCTGTACCATGTCATAAGTAGCCATTTGGGGTGTCTTCTAGGGGTTTCCAACCTCCCACATATGTCCAGGGAACCTAATTACCTGCCTTAGCCTTCTCGAGCACCCCTATCTCCATCTGGTTGTTATTAAAGTCCATGTTCAAACCTGTGGGTAACATATGGTTCTGAGAAAAGGATGGGTGTGAAGAAAGAGATCTGGCATCCGGCTAACTCACTAGATCTGTCTCCCTATTTCCTACCAAAATTTTTTAGACCTAAAATCTTGGCCCGTTTTCTTTCCCTTACTGTTATTATCTCATTCCTGACATGTTTAAAAGGCAAGCAAAGAAACCTATAAAATTCTTTTCCACAACAAAAACACCACAGATAAGAACAGAAGCCATAATAAAGGAAATGCATGACATTCACGTGCTGAAACTGTGTCACAATGTCTCCAGTGTGATCTCAGATGTCATACTCAGGCAAGAGGTCATTTAAACATAGAGGAAGGAGACAGTTTTACCTATTCAAGGGTTAAACACTCAAGAGTTATGACAACCTACTTGACAGTAAAATAAAGCTAATCAAAAATCAGAAAGTGAATTAAAATAAAAACTCAGATATAAAGAAGCTGGTATTAATGATTAATAGTCAATATTGAGTATATTTAAAATAAGACCAAGTGGCTTTGGGATTATGTTGCTAGGAAAGAATGGAAATATTTTATATCTTACAAATAAAAACAATGGGAACACCATAAAAATTAGGATATAAAGAAGAACAATTAGAGACACTATTGGAGAAAACATTTTGTCATCTCATGATTTTTAGGTAATGAATTAACACTGTCTAAAATTGAAATGTACACATAATAACTCTAATTTCTCAATGTATTACCAAACTATTTTTTAACCTTAGTAGGAATGTTTAGGACTTTGTCTCCTGGTAAAGACACATTTAATTTAAGATCAGTAATTTTTTTCAGGTTTATTTTCCATTACATTTCATCTAAGTAAAAACCTCTGGTCAAAATTCTCATGTTATACAATTATTTAGATCAATCAATTCCCACATACCATTCTTTCATTCTACCAGGTATATGTTCTCACAGCAATGTAATGTAATACAAACTACATCTGGAATTACGGCCACTTAATGTTAATGATGGCTATTTCTGGTCATGTAATTTTGGATGGACTTTATTACACTGCTGGAATTGGTTTCTAGAATGATTATATGCCCTTTTTACACCAGAATTAAATCAATTCTCAATTTGGGAATTTTGAAAGATGCAGGGTGAGTCAAATAACATCTCAACCATAAAAGAATTTTCCTAATTCCCACCTGGGGGCCCAGCAGTCTTTCTTAGCAGTGAAGCTGTCGAGCAGAGGCTGAAGGGGCTTGATAGTGAGTGGGCTCTTTATACCAACATAAATTACAGTTGCATTTGGTAGGTCTTATCATTGGAAATAACTTAATTATATTTGATAAATATTTAAAACAGATATGACTTTTGTTATGTACTTTTTTGAAGAAATATTAGAAGGAAATGTGGATGTTTAGTCTTCCATTTCTAAGATTCCAGCACCTAGCAGCACCCAACACACATTAGAAACTCAATCAATGCGTATTCTGTTGGATCGAGATAATGAAGGTTTTTATATATTTAAGAGACAGACACATAAAAGAGAGGTTGTACTTTTTAAATTTCATATCAGATAGCAGAACAAGGACCATGAGTGAAAGTTGGTTGGAAGGTAGATCAAATGGGCTGCTTCAGAGAGAAATAGCCCCCACCTCACTGTGCCCAAGAGAGCCTGGGGGATGAGCTGAAGAGCGTATGTAAAGGGAAGATTTCGTACATCACAGGCTGTCTCTAACTTCAGACCTGTCCCCACTCTGAGATTCCATGATTCTGTAACTTGAAAAGGTAAATAAGCTCTTAAATACCGAGACAGTAGGTTTGATTCTGTTCACTGCCTTAGTTTCCCATGGAAAAAAACGAGAGGACCAGTTAATGCAATCATTATTAGTTGTTCAGTTCTAAGATGGCCTGATCCTGTAATCTGCCATATGTGATGACTTTGCATAATCAAATTTCAGATCAATTCACCAAATACCCATGGCTTACAACTACGTACCAGGTACCACATAAGGCACTGAGACTGTAAATTCAGTCAATCACTCGAGGCTTTCAGTCTTAGAACAGCAAATAACTGGTTAACGGGAATGTGTCCTCACTTTGTAACATTGTCTGTGAAAAACAAATGATTACTTTCCAAAATGCACACTTTCTATGACTGGAAGGGCTCAGATGTTCTTTGCTAACTGCCATCACCAAATAGTTAATTGCTTGTTGTGCATTTCTTCCTGAAGAGTGCATTCTGATAGAAGTGTAAAAACTAAAATCCACAGAAGCCTCTTCAACTGCATGAGTGCAAGGATCTGAGGAGGTGTTACATTCATCTCAACAATCATTCAAAGGCATCCTAAAAATCTAAACCTCAAGACATAAGTGGAAAGGCATCTCTACAAGAAATTGTTGAGGAATGACATGGTGACCGATTTCAGCTTCCTACTGAAATGAGTGAAGTTCAATATTCTTTAATATTTAAAAATTAAACCAATAGTGATTACAGGCAAAGAGAATCATCAAGAATCCCCCCTGCAAAGCATTTCTTTTCTGTTGCAAAGTTAACGTAAAATTTCAACTAGCCAAAATAAGATAATGAAATTTTGTGTTGACTCAAATTAAGTTTTAAGAACATCACAGGCTTTCTCCACCATCCCATCTCTGTTGTTATTCACTCTGAGTACTGTTTATTGAATGCAGTCATGGGGTGGAAAGTAAACAAACCGAGAAGATGCAGGTGTGTGATGTGATGAAATCTGATAAAGCCCACAGTCCTGAAGGAAAATAAACAGGAACCATTGATTTAAATGAACTTAAATGTTGTCCATAACCCTAAGGTCATTATCCTTCCTTTCCCCCTTTCCTTTATCTTCTACACAATACGCATTTAGGTGACACATAAACATTTGGTCTTGTGGGTGAATCAGGGGTAATTCCTCAAAAACTTAATAGAGCTCACTCATCACAGAAAATCCAAAATTAATAATGCTGAGGGCAATGCCTCATTAAACAGTATCAATAAGCAACATTTGTTAAAGTTTGCCATCTATGATAGAATGCTGATCCATGAAGCGGTTTTGCATTACTAGTAATTTTTAAAAGGCGCTTTTAGGAAAGCATTGTTGCTAAATGAAATGAAACAAGCTAGATCACTGCATATACGAATCCTCAAAGGGAGGCACAAATCATTTAATATAAACTTCTTACAGTTGAGACCAAATTTACCTAAATTTGTAACAATTATTTATAACTTTTTCTTTCCTACTCTTCAACAGAATAGTTGTTTTGAAATTTCTCAAAGCCATTTTCACTTGGTTTGCTGTGATATCTTTGAGTCAATAATCTTTTGTTATAGTGTTCTGAAAAATTCATTACCACAATTCTTTTTTAAAGTTTATTTATTTGTTTTGAGAGAGAGCGGGATAGGTGAAGAGCGAAAGAGAAAAAGAGAGAGAATCTCAAACAAGCTCCCCATTGTCAGTGCAGAGCCTGATGAGGGGCTCGAACTCATGAACTGTGAGATCATGACCTGACTGGAAGTCGAGTCAGATGCTTAACCGACTGAGCCACCCAGGTGCCTCTGATTACCAAACATTTTAAAAAACTGTTTTCCAATTTTAGATGGCATCTGAGAGTAGCACTTGATATAGTCATTTTTAATTTCCATTAATGTATGTATTACATTTCTCAAATTGGCATCCCATGGAATACTACCAGATTGGAACATGTCTTATAGAGTTGTGTCTAGGATGTTTTCGCACCTGTAATATGGTAAGAGGGATAAAGGAGTGTATAGTGTGAGATTTTCTACACTCATGTAGCCACGGCTCTTTGTTATTGTTGTAGTCACTTATTAACACCTCTGGAAACAAGTTTTTAAGTAACCATATCTAGGAATGATTGAACAACAAATATACAGGAAAAACTAACATGATATCAAAAACTAACATAACACAAATATTTATGGGTCTTCTTTTTCCTCTGTAAGAGTCATTTTTTCACAGTGTCACATTCTTAAATAAATCTAGGAGAGAAAGGCTTAAAAGATGGTGGAGTAGGAGGACCCTAAGCTCACCTCATCCCATGAATACAATGTAAATAACAGAAAAAATGACCTGAAGACTTGCAGAACAAAGTCTACAGCTAAATTTAGAGAAAAGATCACATCATAGATGGTAGGAAGGGCAAAGATGCAGTGGGAGGCTAAAACGGACTGCTGAACGGTCTGCAGAAAGGAGGGACCTGCAAATGCAGAGAAGGGAGAGAGAGACTCTCACAATGGGGACCCTGCATGGAGAACATGAGTCCCCATAATATTTGGCTTTGGAAACTAGAGTAGCCGGAATTTCATGAGTTCTTATAAGCAGCAGGACTTAAAGCCTGGAATTTTAAAAATCAGCAGGCTTGGTTCTGGGAGAGCCTGAGGGCACTAGGAAACTGAGTCCTTATCTTTAAGAGACAACACAACAAACAGCCCACAGAGATACAGCATGGAAGTAGCAGTTTGAAAAATGCCTGGGGTATACTGGAGGGAGGGTTATTTACAAATCTCAGAACAAGTCCTGGAGGGACAGAGGTCACTGGGGGATTCCTCCAGGAACAAAGGAACTGGCAGGCACCATTTCTCTCCCTCACTTCCAGCATAAACACGTGGCTCTCTGCTAGAAACAGCACAGCACTAACATTTACTACCGGACTTGGTTACAGCATGCCTACTTCCCCCACCCCCTGCCTCTGACTTTGGGGATCCACCCTCTGTAGCCGAGTTTGCCATAGTCCCAGCACTGTTGATCTCCTCCTGCAGAAGACTAGCACAAACCTTGCAAACACCTATCTCCGGACCCATGCATTCTGCGGGGCCTTGGTCCTGGTGATGGTGGGTCCCTCTTGTGGAGGACCAGCATATGCTTTGTTACAACCGCATGCCCTGAGCATGCATGCTTTGCAAATGGGCCAGAGCTGACCATCTCCACAGTGGCAGCACACCCCCTCTCACTGAGTGCAAAATTTGTGGGAGCAGCATTCCCATTCCTCAGCACAATTTGAATCTGCACCTTCTAATACACTCTTGGCTGGAGCCCATTCAAACTGGGGCCACAGGCCTGGCAGTGTGCAAGCAGCCCCTAGAGGGAAAAGAACTACTCCAAAGTGACTCCTGCTCTGGGGAGAGGGAAGGATAAACACACACAGCAGTTAGACTGCTGCCCCAGCAGTGAGTTGGGATAGACTGGTCTTATTGAAGGCCCCACCCACAAAGGAGAGCTTCTCAGAGGACAACATAGGGAAAGTACCCTGCCATTTGGTGCTACTCTATCTCTGGCAAATGCCTGGTCTGGTTAAACTCAAGCCTGAGAAACCCCAAATTGGTCCAGTAACACAAGAGGGACCAAACCCTGTCCACACAGGCAAAGGAAGCCACTGAAGACAACTAGATGGATGGAAAAAGCAGCTCAGCCACAATAGAAGGATACCCGCAATGCACATAAAAGAGATTTTTGAAGTGCCAGATTCTAGGAAAGAGGGGACACAGCACTACAAGGCACTACAGGACCTCTTTTTTTTTTTTTTTTAATAAAGCCACTCCTTTTGAGAGCAAGAGAAATAATGGACTTTCCTAACACACAGGAACAGACACAGAAAGTCAGACAAAATGAGGAGGCAGAGGAATATGTTCCAAATGAAAGAACAGGAAAAAGGCACAGCAAGAGATCTAAATGAAACAGAGGTAAGTAACATGCCTGTTAGAGAAATTAAAGTAATGATGATAAAGATACTCACTGGACTTGAGAAAAGAGTAGAGAAGTTCAGTGAGATCCTTAACAAAGACATAAAAAAGAACCAATCAGAGATGAAGAACACAAATGGAATTTAAAATATAATAGATGGAATAAATAGTAGAATAATCAGAAGAACAAATCAGTGACTTGGAGGAAAGAATAATGGAAAGTAATCAAGCTGAGCAGGTGAGAGAAAACAAATTATGCAAAATGAAAATAGACTGAGGGAATTTAGTGACACCATCAAGTGTAATAATATTTCCATTATAGAGATCCCAAGAAGAGATAGAGATATGAAAGGGGCAAATAAATTTATTTGAAGAAGTAATAGCTGAAAATTTCCCAAATCAGGAGAAAGAAACAGAAATTTGTATCCAGGAGGCATAGAGATCTTCCAACAAATCAATCAAAGGAGGTCAACATCAAGACACATACTAACTAAAATGGCAAAAAATAGTGATAAAGACAATTTTATCTTTATTTTAAAATTTTTAATATTTATTTATTTTTGAGAGAGAGAGACAGGGCACAAGTAGGGGAGGGACACAGAGAGAGGGAGACAGAATTTGAGGCAGGCTCTAGGCTCCGAGCTATAAGAATAGAGTCTGGTGTGGGACTCAAACACAAACTGTGAGATCATGACATAAGCCAAAGTTGCATACTGTACAACTGAACCACTCAGAAATCCCAAAATAAAGAGATAATTTTAAAAGAAGCAAGAGAAAAGAAGACAGTTACATATAAAGGAGATCCCATAAAGCTATCAATTGATTTTGTAGCAGAAACTTTGCAGACCAGAAGGGAGTAGCATGATATATTCAAAGTGCTGAAAGGAAAAAACCTGCAGCCAAGAATACTCTATCTAGCAAGACTATCATTCAGAATAGAAGAGAGAGCTTTTCAGACAAGCAAAACTTAAAGGAATTTGTTACTACTAAAGCAGCCATACAAGAAGTGTTAAAGGGAACTCTGAGTGGAAAGAAAAGACCATAAGTAAGAGTAAGAAAAGTAGGAAACACAAAAGCAGGAAAAATAAGTATGTTTATAAAAATTACTCATGGTAGTCACAAAATGAAATGATGTACAACATGACACTGTATACCTAAAACATGGAGAGAAGTGGAGAACAGAATGGGTTCAAAGTTAAGTGACTATCAACCTAATATAGATTACTATATGCAGGACATGTTACATACAAACCAAATAGTAACTAAAAATCAAAAACCCACAATAGATATCAAAAAAAATAAAAAGAATGGAATCCAAGTATATTACTAAAGAAAGTCAACTTATTGTGAGAGAAGAGAGCAAGGGAAGAAAGGAACAGAGAAGAACTACAAAAACAAACAAAAAACCAATAAAAAAGCGACAAGTATATACTTATCTATGTACTTTAAATGTAAGTGGACAAAACACTCCAACCAAAAGACAGAATGGATAAAAAAAAAAAAAAAAAAAACAAGACTCATGCATACGCTTCCTGCAAGAGATTCAGTTCAGACTAAAGACATATGCAGTCTGAGTGAGGGGATGGAGAAATATTTATCACACAATTAAATGTGAAAAGAAAGCCAGTGTAGAAAATCTTATATTGGATAAAATAGACTTTAAAACAAAGACTATAACAGAAGACAAAGGATGCTATATAACCCTAAGGAGGACAATTTAACAAGAAGAAATAATAATTGTAAATGCTTATGTACCCAATATGAAAGCACCCAAATATATAAAACAGTTAATAACAAACATAAAAGAACTAATTGATAGTAATTCAATAATAGTAAGGGACTTTAACATCTCATTTATATTTATGGGCAGATCATCTGAACAGAAAATCAACAAGGAAATGGTGGCTCTAAATGACATACTGGACCAGATGTACAATACACACTCTTTTCAAGTGCACCTGGAAGAGTCCCCAGGATTGATCTCATATTACGCCACAAGGCAAGTCTCAACAGATTCAAAAAGACTAAAGTCATTCAAATCATCTTTTCTGACTATAACACTATGGAACTAGAAATCAACCACAAGAAAAAATCTAGAAAGAATACAAATACATGGAAGTTAAATAACATGCTATTAAACAATGAATGGGTCAATCAAGAAATAAAATATTAATGGAGACAACTGAAAATGAAAATACAACGTCCAAAATCATTGGAATGTAGCAAAAGCTGTTCTAAGAGGGAAATTTATAGCAATACATGCTTACCTCAAGAAGCAAGAAAAATCCCAAATAAACAACCTAACATTACACCTAAAGGAGCAAGATAAAGAACAACCAAAACTTGAAAACAGAGGAAGGAAGAAAATAATAAAGATTAGAGCAAAAATAAAATTAAATATATAGTAAAAAACAAAAGAAAAGATTAATAAAACTAGGAGCTGGTCCTTAGAACTAAGATTAACAAAATTGATAAATCTCTAGCTAGACTCATCAAAAAAAAAATTAAAAAGAGAGAGAGAATACTCAAATAAACAAAATCAGAAAAGAAATAGGAGAAATAACAACTGAGACTGCAGAAATACAAAAGTTTATAAAAGAATATTATAAAAAATATATACAAGTTATATGCCTAAATAAATAGGATACATTCCTAGACACATATAACCTATCAAAACTAAAGTAGAAAGAAACAGAAAATTTAAATAGACCAATTATTGGAAATGAAATTGAGTCAGTAATCAAAAAACTCCCAACAAACAAAAGTCCAGGAACAGACAGCTTCATGCGTAAATTCTACCAAACATTTAAAGAAGAGTTAATACTTATTCTTTTCAAAATTTTCCAAGCAATAAAAAAGGAAGAAAAATGTCCACATTCATTCTATGAGGCCAGAATTACTGGGGTACCAAAACCAAATAAAGATACCTCCAAAAAAGAAAACTATAAACCAATATCTTTGATAAACATAAAATGCCAAAATCCTCAACAAAATATTAGCAAGATGAATTCAACAGTTAAATTAATCCACATTAAATAAATTATTCACTACAATCAAGCGGATTTATTCTTGGGATGCAAACGTGATTCAATATTCATCATCATCATCATCAAAATGCATCAAAGTGCATCAATGTTATACATACATCATGCCAATAAAACAAAGAGTAAAACTCATATGATCATTCCAATAGATGAGGAAAAAACTTTTGACAAAGTACGATATCCATTCATAGTAAAAACCCTCAACAAAATAGTTTTAGAAGAAAGGTACTTCAACAATGGCCTTATATGAACAACCCACCGCTAATACAATAGTCAGTGGAGAAAACCTGAGAGTTTTCCCTCTAATGTGTGGAATAAGACAAAAATGTCCACTCTCACTACTTTTATTCAACATAATACTGGAGTCCTAGCCACAGCAATTAGACAACAAAAAGAAATAAAACACATCCAAATTGGTAAGGCAGAGTAAAATTTTCACTATTTGCAGATGACATAATACTGCATATAGAAAACCCTAAAGACTCCATGAAAAATGGTTAGAACTAATAAATGAATTCAGTAAAGTCATAGGATACAAAAACAATTTACAGAAATATGTTACATTTCTATACACTAATAATGAAGCATAAAGAGAAATTAAGAAAACAATCCCATTTACAACTGCACCAAAAATAATAAAATACCAGGGTAACTGGGTGGCTCAGTCGGTTAAGTGTCTGACTTCAGTTCAGGTCATGATCTCACGGTTTGTGAGTTTGAGCCTCATGTAGGGCTCTGTATTGACAGCTCAGAGCCTAGAGACTGCTTTAGATTCTGTGTATCCCTCTCTTTCTTTGCCCTTCCTCTGCCTGTGCTCTGTCTCTCTGTGTCTCTCAAAAATAAATAAATGTTAAAAATTAAAAACTATATATAATAAAATGCCTAGGAATAAATTTAACCAAGGAGGTAAAAGACTTGTACTGAAAACTATAAACATTGATGAATGAAATTAAAGAGGACACAAAGAAATGGAAAGACATTCCATGCTCATGGATTGGAAGAACAAATATTGTTAGAATGTTTTATACTACCCAAAGCAATCTACAGAATTAATGCAATCCCTAGAAAAATACCAACAGCATTTTTTCATAGAGCTAAAATAAACACTCCCAAATATGTATAGAACCATAAAAGACCTTGAATAGCCAAAGCACCTTGAAAACGAAAAACAAAACTGGAGGTCTTACTATTCCAGACTTTAAGGTACACTACAAAGCTGTAGTAACAGAAACAGTATGGTACTGGCACAAAACCAGACAAATCAATGGAACAGAATAGAAAACCTAGAAATAAACCCGCAATTATATGACAACTAATCTTTGACAAAGGAGGCAAGAATATTCAATGGGATAAAGTCTCTTCAAGAAATGGTGCTGGGTAAACTGTACAGCAACATGCAAAAGAATGAAACTGGACCACTTCCTTACACCATACATAAAAACAAACTCAAAATGGATTAAGGACATAAATGTGAGACCTGAAGCCATAAAAATCCTAGAAAACAACACCAGCAATTTCTCTGACATCAGCCTCAACAACATCTTCCTAGGTATTTCTTCTGAGGCAGGGGAAACAAACCAAAGCCAAAATAAACTACTGGGACTTCATTAAAATAAAAATCTTCTGTACAGAAAAGAAAACAATCAAAAAAACTAAAAGACAACTTACTGAATGGGAGAAGATATTTGCAAAATGACATATCCGATAAAGGATTAGTATCCAAAATATATAAAGAACTTATACAAATGAACACACACACACACACACACACACAAAATAATCCATTTAAAAATGGGCAGAAGACATGAACAGACATTTCTCTAAAGAAGACATACAGATGGCCAACAAACACATGAAAAGATGTTCAACATCACTCATCATCAGGGAAATGCAATTCCAAACCACAATGAATTATCACCTCACACCTATCAGAATGGATAAAATAAAAAACCCAAGAAACACGTGTTGGGGAGGATGTGGAGAAAAAGGAAGCTTTGTGCACTGTTAGTGAAAATACAAACTGTTGCAGCCACTGTGAAAGACGCTGTGCAAGTTCCTCAAAAAATTAAAAATAGAACTACCATATGATCCAAGAACTCCACTTCTGTGTATTTACTGAAAGACTATGAAAATGCTAATTCAAAGGGATATATGCACCCCTATGTTTATTGAAGCATTACTCACTGTTGCCAAATTATGGCAACAGCCCAAGTGTCCATCCATAGATGAATGGATAAAGATGTGGTGTACACAAACTGTGGAATATTATTTTGGCCATAAAAAAGAATGAAATCTTGCCAGTTACAACAATATGTATGGATCTAGAGTATAATGCTAAGCAAAATAAGCCAGTCGGAGAAAGATAAATCTCATATGATTTCATTCACATGTGGAATTTAAGAAATAAGACAAAGGAGGAAAAGGGCGAAAGAGACAAGCCAAAAAACAGACTCTTAACTAAAGAGAACACACAGATGGTTACCAGAGAGGAGGGATGGGGGATGGGTGGAATAGGTGATGGGGATGAAGGAGTGTACTTGTGATGAGCGCAGGGTAATCTATGGAACTGCTGAATCACTGTGTTGTACACCTGAAGCTAATATAACACTGTATTTTTTGTTTGTTTTTTTAAATATTTTTTTAAATGTTTTATTTATTTTTGATACAAAGAGACAGAGCATGAGAGGGGGAGGGGCAGAGAGAGAAGGAGACACAGAACCGGAAGCAGGCTTCAGGCTCTGAGCTAGCTGTCAGCACAGAGCCTGATTCAGGGCTGGAACCCACCAATGTGAGATCATGACCTGAGCCAAAGTCGGAGTCTTAACTGACTGAGCCACCCAGGTGCCCCTATAACACTGTATGTTAACTACACTAGAAGTTTAAAAAAAAGGCAACATACCAAATAGGAAGAAATATTTGCAAATCATATTTCTGATAAAGGGTCCATATCTAAATTATATGAAGAACTCCTACAACTCAATAGCAACAAACAAAAAAATCTGTTTAATAAATGAGCAGATTTGAATAGGAATTCTTCCAAATAAGACAAAGTGATGACCATTATGTATGTGAAAAGATGCTCAACATCACTAATCATCAGGAAAATGCAAATCAAAGCCACAATGAGTTGTATCACCTCGCACCTGTTAGAACGTCTATTATAAAAAACAAAACAAAACAAGAACAAAAACCCAAGAACTAATAAGTATTAGTGAAAAGATGGAGAAAAGAAAACTCTTATACACAGTTGGTGGGAATGTAAATTGGTACAACCTCTATGGAAAAGAGTATAGAGATTTCTTACAGAACTAAAAATAAAACTATCATATAATACAGCAATTCCACTTCTGGGTACACATAGAACTAAAAGGAAAGTCCTAATTCTGCTCACCATTTATTCATTTTTTAGGCTATTCTCAGTTGAATGCCCAGGTTTTATTTTTTATTTTCAGTTGTTTGGAATTATTGGTGAAAACAGACCATGCTTTTCATCTTGTTTTGCTGTCCTGTTATTGTTTTGTGTTACTCTTTTTCAATGTGTTGTTTGTCATAAAAGGATAATCACATAGTAGAACACAGGCATAGGTCCTATAAACTTGTGGTTCAAGGCACCCGCAGAGAATGGAGAGTCTGTGGTTTACCAAACTGACATCCACTTGGGCAAACATTGAGGTGAATCATCAGTAAATCCCCAATGATATTTAAAAAGAAAGAAAGAAAGAAATCCAACTCTCATCTTTCCCTTTTCCCCAAAATTCTATACCTTTATGCATCACTCCAAATCTTTAACCTGCCCCACCCAACCCACTCTCCGATCTCTCTCAGATATTTTTCCCTTTTAAGTATTTACAAACCCAGAAATGTTGAGTGATCAACCCTATTTGCATCTTCATCTATTTTACCCTCCAGCCAATCCAAGGGAATTTTTTCTTGGACTTATCTTCCTTTAAAGACCATGGAGAGAGTAATTGCAGATATTAGTCCAGATATTTCCTGGAGGAAGGGGGATTTACTGGGTTCTTTTAATTTTTTTCTTGTTTATATACTCACCTAGGAAAAATGAGAGAAAAAAATGGAAGTATATCTTCCACCACCTATTACCCCTACCTCTTTCTTCTTAGGAAGAAGTAGCCAGATTTTTTTTTTTTTTTTTGTCAAAGGGATAGTTATATTTCTCTGGAGGAGTGGAAGTAGTTTCTTGGAACATAGCGTATTTCTCTTTGAGGACTAGGCTAGTTGAGGCCATGGAGAGAAAATCAGTATGTTTGGTCTAAATAGGATAAGCGGGAAGGGGCCAGAGCTGTCGGGCATTTTAGAGGTAGCGGGGGTCCTCAGAGGAGGCCTGCCTGAGAAGCTGGCTAGTACCATCAATAGTCCACATAAAACTTTCTTTAAAAAATTGAGGAGCAGGAACTCTTTCCTCAAGACAGTATTTCCATCTGTCAGAAAATTATGATCATATAGTTTTGTTAGAACAAGAGACTTCACTGCCATCTGCTGAAAAACTATTGTACAAATATGTGTATCTATAATGTCAACAATGAGTATGGTGCCCCTTGGTCATGTCACCCAAATCACACAACTGTTCTACCCTTGGAAGCTGTAATAAGAGTCTCTGTGCTGTGCCTTTTCAGTGGGTAGCACCTTGATGGCAGAATTGGGAGCATGATCAGTGTGAGAGGACATTGTGTAGCAGAAAAAGTGATATTAAAAATGGTAGTGACCAAAAACCAAAGAAGAGGCCCTCCTCTAATGTTCTAGAGAAAACCTCAGGATACAGTCCAAAAAAAGTGTGTAGGAGACCCAGGAGAAACTTTCTCTGACAGTAAGACAGAGAAGGTTCAACTAAGAAAAGTAATTGGTGGCCTTGCCTGTGCTTTGCTCCTAAAAGAATAGGGGAAATGCCATCTGCCTCCCGACCCTAACATCCCCCAGGAATGTACATACCACTAGCTGCCATTTTTCTGTCCATTGGTGCTAGAACCCTCTCTCTGGAGGGATAGGCTAGTGTAATGGGGTGGCCTCTAGAATCAGATTCCTAGTTCGAGTTATGGCCCCACTACTCACCACAGGGAGTTTAACTATCTGTGCCTCAGTTTCTTCATCTACAAAATGATGATGATGATGTGATCGATCATATAGGAGTGGTATGAGGGTAAGACGAGCTTTTCAGGAAGTATATAAATACCCGGAGTATATAAATCCCATGGCCTGGTGCACAGTACTGTTGACTCTTACTTTGTTACCCCTGACTACCTCAATTCCAAACACTTCCATATACAGTGGAAGACTGCAGTTTCCAAAAAATATAAGGTATAAAGTTAGGGGTTTGGGTGGTTGGGCTGGAAGTCAGGGAGATGGAGGCGTGGGGGGAGTGGTCAGCACCTCCTGCCAGGTGGAGCACCCACAGCAGAGTGCAGAGGGCAAAAGCAGAGAGAGGAAGATGGTACTGTAGGTGCTATGGATTGAAATATTTCCAGTATTTGGTCCATTGCTTCAGAAACTGGGAGCAGAAGAGCAATTGATTGTGCCCAGAAGAGTGTAACTATCCTTCATAAATACCCAAGAGCAAATAAGCATTGTGGAAGCCGGACATTTTATCCCGCCCTCTGATGGAAATTAGAAGGGCATTTCCTCAGGACCAAAATGAACAAGGGACAAAACTGGGAAAAAATAAGTATCCAGTCTTTTAGCAATCACTGAAGAGAACTAGTAGCAATAACTTATTGAAGCACTTACTAAATGGCGGACATCGTATGCGATTTTGTGCTTTATATAGATTATTATACCGAATTTTCACAACTTTTGAGGTTGATATCCTTGCTGTCAAATGTCACTTGGTAATACGTATGTAGAGAGGCTGATTTAAGATTTACTAACAGAAAATGAGAAGGGCATATAGTTTTCTATTTCCACATCAGTCAAGTCTTTACATTTTTAAACCTGTTTCTTATAAATGAGGCTTAAGGATTTCATGATGACTATAGTTCTTATAAAATGCAACTTTTTTCTTAGCTTTTTATTTCCAACCAAGCTTACCTCTACCAAAAATTTTTCCCAATCCGTGTCTTATTTTTGCATTTGCCAGCTTTTTCCCTACTTCAAATTTCTTATGTAGCTTGGCGTATAGTTTTTTGGGCTATGAGCCAAAAAAAATAGGAGCAATTTCTTTCTTTTCCTTCTTTAAACATCTCTGGAAACTGGTGAGGGTTAGTTTAAAAATTTCCTTTCCTAATTATGTTCAAATTTCTGTATTTTGCTATTTTGCCTGTATAACCTCATTAGGAAAGGGGACCTGAAAACTGATAGTCAAAATCAGTTCTTTCTTACATAATTAAGATAAAAATGAAGCTTATAATGCAGATATCTTTATAGTATGTTGTTTTTATTAATAAATCTTTCCATTCCATAGGATCTGCCTAAAATTCCAAAGGAGTAATTTCCTCTAAACATATTTAAAAACTAACATTCCATCTTCTACCCAAGTGATCCATATTGAATCTCGTATTCAAATATTAGTTTTATAACAGTGGAGCCAGCACTGTTCAGGTTTCTTCCTTAGGATCCCATTTTCCTCTATCATTACATGCAATCATTATAAAATTCTGTATCTGTTCATTCCTATCTCTTGGTTTTATATTTCATGCCCACTGCCACAGTCGTTATTACTGCACCTGCTTCAGTCACTGCGGACCGCCCGTGACCACACACGCAGTCTCTCCACCAGTCTTCCCACTTCTACTCTCTGCCTTTATTTCTTATTCATACAGCCCCAGGCTTGGTCACCCTAACACATCAAGAGCAGATATTCCATATCAGTACGAGAGAGGCATTCTTTTAAAAATTAAAGTGGACAGTTTATATATTTGTTTTATTTATTAGAAATCAGTAGAGCTGACACTGTTAAGTGGCTGGCTGACTTTCAAGTTTTATACAAAATCTACAGTGAGGGGCTAGGAGGTCCTCTAGAAGGCTGGGAGAGCTAGAGAGGAATGAGGTATGAGGCCAGGTTCTCTTTCCTCTACTGGCCATTCTAGTCTCTCTTCTTTCTTCTCTGCCTTTCCCTTCTACTCCTCACTCTCCTCCCTTGCTTTCCTCTTCTTTTAATGTTTTTCCTTCTTTCCTTTCATTTTCTCTTTTTCCTTCCCTCAAACAACAATGGGAATCCACTCCTCCTGGAAGCTCTGTAGGTTGTGCAAGTGTCCAATACCAGGGAATAAGTCTGTGTGCATGTGACTTATTGGAGTTGAGCAGTACACAACCTGAACAGCCTTATGCTGGTCTGCAAATAAATTTTAACTGGTTGGATTGTTTATATTGACACATCATAGATAATCTCAACATAGAATTGAAGATATTAAGAAGATGAACAAATTTCTCATTCTTTAAATACACCATCATCTATTTACATTTATCAACCACCAACAGGGTAGAAGGCATCATGTTATGGGTCTGAAGATACAGTAGTGAACCAAACAAAAAGTCTTGACACATGACACAGAATGAATGGATACATACATGCGTACATATAGCATATCAGATTGTGACAAGCATCATGGAAAAAACTCCGGTGCGGAGGTGGGGTATGCAGTATGTATGTTCTTGTGTTGGTGGAGAGGGATTCAATTTAAATGGGACAGAGGTGGTCTCACTGAGAAAGAGACACCTGAGCATCACCTGAGAACAGAGAAGGGACACAGGTGTCTGGGAGAAGAGCACCCTGAGCAAAGTGATCAAGTTCAAAGGCCCAAGCAAGAGTAAGCCTGATGCTGTGTTTGGTAGAGTGATGGTCGCTAAGTGTGACTGCAAAAGCGACCTCAAAAGACATGTGATCTGCTTGTCCTTAAGATACTGATCCATGAGGTGGTGATACACTTGCTAGTGACTTCCCTCCATTCTGGCTTTCACTACTGCTTTCTTTGGGCTAGCCTGGGGACTTTGCAAGCTGCTTTCATGGTAAATAAAAGTTTTTGGCCAAGGTGCCAAGAAGATAATGGGTAATGTTGAACCTAGTGCCTCAAAATGCTTTGCTGCTCAAGTAGATCAGCAGTAGTCTTACTCCAGTTAGTCGAATGGCAAATCGAATGGCAAATATTCATTGGGTTGCTACTATGTGCTCAGAAAAGTGCTATGTTTCAGAGATAGAGTGGTGCATGGACCTCCTGCATTGCTTGGAGGTCAGACAATAAATTAATGATGAGGAGGAGAACAATAATAACGCAAGCCGGATAGCACAAGGAAGAAAATAAACAGGGTTTGTTGATAATTTAGAGCCTAGTGAAGGGAGTAATGGGAAGTGGTCAGAAAATGCTAGTCTTCAAGACATCTTGCTTAGGCCATTTAAGCTATTAAGACATTGGCATTAAGGCATTTAAGCCACATCCTCAAAAGTGAGTGGGGGTTCCAACCCTGTGAAGAGGGGAGTGGAGAGCCTTTCAGGCACAGGGTCCCTGGGCAGGACTGAGCAGAGCATGTCCATGTGATGGGAATGGACAGAGGGCGCCAGCAACCGGAGCTTGCTAACCAAGGGGGAGAGCTGATGAGATGACGTTAGAAAGGTTGACTGGGGCTGGCCCTGGAGCACACAAAACTTGTGGGACATGGAAAGCGGCTTGAATTTTATTCCCCATTTAACTGGAAGCCAGCGAAGACTTCTGAGCAGGGGAGGAGCACCATCAGATCTACCTGGTGCAGGATGACTGCCAGTGCCGTGTGAGGGTGGGCTGGCAGGGAGCACCAGTGGGAGTGGGTTAGGAGGCTGGGCGGTTGTCGGGTGAGAGGTGCTGGAGGCCTGGAGAGGGAAAGTGGGCGTGATTCAGATACATGCGAGGGCAGAGCAGAGGCCCTGCTGATGGATTGAACCCAGAGCCAGGGAGGCGAAGGGAAGCGGTAAAGATCACTCCCCAGGGTTCTGAAGTGTTTTGTCAGTTACTAAAATGGGTAAAGTTTGGGGTCAGGGGATGGGTTTGGGGGTTCCCTGGGGATTTGTCCCAGTAAACATCAACCACAAAATAAGTATAAGCTCTATTCAGGTCTTTGGGTAACGCTTCTGCTGTAGAAAGGGGGAACGGATAGTGTACTTCTGTGAGCTGGCATGTGGGTCCTCAAAGCCACCCACATACATCTGTCCAGGACCTGTCCTACAGGCCCAGGCCATCAGCTTGAATGGGCAGCAAGAGAGAGTACAGGTAAGAAGCAGGCCCTGTCTCAGGTGTGCAAAACGTGTGAGGTGTAGGGGGCGAGGGTCTGCTTCTAGTTTTGAGGCAAAATAACCCACTTAGATTTACAAGGATCTCACAATCAAGTTTCACTGCTATATTGGCTCCTCACTCAATATTGGGGTGCAGGGGAGGCCCCTCTTATATGGAGACCTGAGAAGCAGATATTCAGGGATTCCTCTAACAGAATTCATCAGTCTAAATCTAAAGAATCAACAAGCTGCTCATAGATTGCCAGTAGCATAGGACAGGCCACAATATTACGTACCAACTCTGCTAAATAGCCCCAATTTGTTTGGAAATATAAACAGCGAATACCAGGCTGGGGGTGGATGATTACACTTAATGAAACAAGTAGTCCCCTGATCATCATCATTATTATTATTGGATAGAGTAGCTTTTAGCAATTATTATTCACAATTGGTATTGTCGGTACATAAAGGAAAAATGTGCTGACTTGGAAATTTTTTAAATTAATTTACTCTGCTTTAATGGCTGCAACTCCTCAAGGATGGCAACAGTGCTTGGCTTCAATTACAAAATTAGTTGTAAAGTATTAAATAAGTGTTTAATAAATTGATTACAATAAAAAAGATTAAATGAACTTCTATATTGAATATATATTACATACATTAGTAAATACATGTTAAATAATATGAATTAGTCTTTTCTAGTATTTAGGATGCCAAGATCAAGTTAACTATATTCTCTCTTAAGGACTCCTCAGCCCTAAGCATGTTAAATAGAGCTTGGAATTAAAACTCTCACTTTCCTGTTTTAGGAATACATAAAACTACTTTAAGTCAGGTAATGAGGCAAGCATACTTATATGGCAATAATTTTTGGTTTTGTCAATAAAATCAAGACATTATTTAAAAATAATACTCAAATATCAATGGTTCTGAATTTACCTCCAGATTGAATTCTGCAAATGACTTTTGGGAAATGTAAAAATGTGGCTTCAGGGAAATCTCACAAGCATCTGATAAATACTTCCTGAATCCTAGGCTACCAAGGTGGCCACTAGAAGGCGCTGCTTTAGGGAGAACGAGAGACTACGGGAGCCCTGGGTCCACCTGGTATAAGACAGGATCTAAGGAAAGGGCAACTCCTCAGTTGGTCCGCTGGAGAATGGGGTCAGAGAGTATCCCCCCAAAAAAGCTAGTCTGACCAATGTATAAATTTGTAGGCTGTTTTTTTTAACACTTTAAATGTAATTTCTATTTAGTTTTCAAATGGGTATTTTACTTCATAATTCAAAAGTATAAAAGGGCTAATAGTAGTAGCCTCCCAATTCTTGCTTTTCTTCCTTACTTCAGCCCCAAACTACATTTCCTAGAAGCCCCTTGGAAAAAGCTGTGACCATGTACTTAAGGTCCAATCAGTGATCCTGTGGCAGGAGTGGTGGGTAGGCCTTTTGGAAAGGGAGGGACTTTTCCACCCTTCCTTCCTCCTGCTTCCTGCAGGGGGGCCTGATGGCAGGGCCAGAAAAAAATGGGTCACCACCTGAGGGGTGGCATAGGGAGCCTTTCATTTTATTGAAATTCTGGATGCCTCTAACTGACTGGAGCTGCAGCCTCAGCCCTGGAGTGCCTACCTCTGCCTTTTATTTTTCTGTTAAATGAAGCCAAACCTAATTTGAATAGTGAAAAGCCTCCCTTTTACCAAGTTCCCAATGTAATTCTTGCCTTTTCCAAGAGGTTTTAACTGATAGTATATACAAGTGAGTGCATGTATGTGTGTGTGCATGTGTGTATGTGTACATGCACATTCACATGCATATTTGTGTTTTGGGAAATAATTCCTATGAATATCTGAAGAGCGTCCTCATTCTCTCTTGGGTTATAGAGATTGCAGTCGGGTTGATGAAGTGTCAAGGATTGATGAACATTTAGATGGTTTCTAATCTTTAGTTATTACAAATAACGCTACAGTAAATAACTCTGTAGCTGTTCCATTTAGGAACTGTTTATCCACAGGACAAATTCCTGAAACTCAAAGTGCTAGGTGAAAGAGGATGTGCCTTTATAATTTTATTAGCTGCCCTTATAGATATTATTCCAACTCATCTTTTAGTAGCAATGTGTGAGAGTGCATTTTTCCTTGCAGCTTTCCTACCAGTGTTATCAAGGAAGCCTAAATTTACATCCTTCCTGGAACTGCCCAGGAAAGAATGAAGGAAAGCATGATAGAGTAAGGGAGAGAAGAAAGCACTTAGGTTGAGATGCAAGTGTAAGGTTTACCTTTTTGACTCTCCGTGTTTCATAGATAAGGCATGCAATCAAGTGGTGATTGCAAAAGGCAGACCCTTGGTTAATTCAATTCTGCTTCTTTATGGAGAAGTTGTTAAGGATGAGCTTATAGAACTCAACCAGGTGGTTTAAAAATTTTTTTAACATTTTCTCATCTTTGAGAGACAGTGCAAATGGAGGAGAGGCAGAGAGAGAGAGAGAGAGAGAGAGAGAGAGAGAGAGAGAGAGCGAGCGACAGAGAGAGAATCCAAAGCAGGCTCCATGCTCCGAGTTGTCAGCACAGAGCCCAATGCGGGCTCAAACCCACGAGCGGTGAGATCATGACCTGAGCCAAAGTTGGACGCTTAACCAACTGAGCCCCCCAATGCACCCCTTAACCAGGATGGCTAAAAGGCAAGGTGTGAATTGTGGTTTATGTAAAGTACCTACCAGTGCTTAGTCCTGTGACATGATTGACTTGTATGTTTTGCTATTTACTCTCTCAAGGCGTGATACTTGCTCAGATCTGAGATTTGGAATCAAAGAGAAGCACTTCTCCAGGAGTCTTAGAGGACATCAGGCAGGATTTCCTGCATGCCACGTGCTTTGGGGAGAGCCAGTGTGGCACTGAACAAGGCCTCACTCTCTTTGTTGTAAGACAAGTTCGTTCTGGGCCAAATCATGCAATTGAGGCACTCACCCAGGAGCCATGGCCTGTCCATACATCTCCGCTTGCTCTCATTTCAAGGTCCTCCCCTGGGGCATAGCATTCTGGTGCTTCCCTGGACAAGGCTGTAAGAGACCTCACAGCAAAGTTGAAGAAAGAGCAGGCTCAATAGTAAAGTCCACCATATAAGCATCGGCACTTACTATGGGCCAGGAACTGTTCTATGTGCTTATTGTATATTAACTTTCTGACCCTCATCATGACCTTCAGAGTAGCATTAATTATCATCATCCCCATTTTATGGGGAACTGTGGTGCAAGGAGGTTAAGTCAAGATCACATATCTGTAAGGGGTAGAGCTAGGATTTGAGTCTAAGCTGTGAGGCCCCAGAGTCTGTGTGTTAACCCCTCACTATGGCTCCCATCACCTTTTCTTAGAGCCCTCTTTTGCAGCTCTCTGTCCAGACTCACTGTAGGTTCTTTTTTTTTTTTTTTTTTAATTTTTAAAGTTTATTTATTTGGGAAGTGGGGAGTAGAGAGTCAGAGGGAGAGAGAATGCCAAGCAGGGTCTATGCTGTCAGCACAGAGCCTGATGCAGAGCTTGAATGCACGAACTCAGATCATGACCTGAGCCAAAGATTTTCAACTGACTGAGCCACCCAGGTGTCCCCACAGTTAGGCTCTGTGTAGGGGTTCCTCGGTGGCTCAGTTGATTACACATGCGACTCTTGACTCTTGGTTTGGCCTCAGGTCATGATCTCACCGCTGAGGAGTTCAAGCTCCACTTGGGCTCTGTGTGGCAGCGCAGAGCCTGCTTGGGATTCTGTCTCCCTCTCTCTGCCCCTCTTCTTCTCATGCTCACTCTCTCTTTAAAAATAAACAAATAAACTTAAAAAAATAAAAAGGCTCTGTGTGTCTGGCATCTCTGGTAGTGTCTGGAAACCCATCTTTTTCTCCACAAAATCCAGTGGCCTGAGGGGATGATTAAATAGCTTCTTCCATTGTCCTCAGAAGAGGAAGACCCAGGAGAACAAACAAAATGCCTGTGCAAGGCAAAGGAAAGAGGAAAGCCCAAGAACGGATGGAGGGGAGAATTAGCAACTAACTGGAAAGGGAAGGAAAGCAGAGCAATAGAAAATGGAGAAGCAAAGTGGACTTCCATGCAGTTGCAGTTTCGGTCCTGGAAACAGCAGCAAGAGAGGGCACTGTGAGCCTGCAAAATGCATACAACTCAAGGAGCCACTCCCGATCGGGTGGCCGGCCCATGGCCCCACACTGTGACTGGGACAGTGTCTTAGCACCCACAATGCCCAGTGTTGGAGTGGGCACTGAATAAATGCTCATTAAAAGCATGTGCGAGGAGGAATAGACATTGATGATAAGAACCCAGGAAACGAGGAAGAAAGGAGAATAAGACTATACCTGAATCTGGCATCCAGGACTAGGAAACCAAAGCAAATAATTTGAGCTCAGAGATTGGATTTAGAGACCCTATCAGGATGCTTTCAGAAACTGTGGGTTTCATCAGCTGCAACTCAAAAAGCTTTGAAGTTCAAAACGCACACAAAATATTTATCTCTATAGAGGAAGTCCTCAAATGTGCAGCCCTGTGGGTCAATACATTAAGAGGCTCAGCCAAAAGAACCAATCCTTTTCCTTCACAGCTCCACCATTCAGAGGCTGAGAGGGAGCCCACTGTAGCATTCTAGGAATCACAGTCACAAAAAGACTATCCAGAGAAACAAAAGGAAATATCCTTGCTCATGACCTTCTTTAATAGTATAGACATTTTCCTTAGAAACTGTCCCCAAACCCACTTTCCCTTACAGCTCATTGTCCACACTCGAGTCATGCACCACAGAGGAAGCAGGGACCCTTAGCGTCACGGGAGACCACCTGGAAAGGTGCTTCCATCTTCCTGACGACCAGCTCCCCACGGGAGAGGAGGAGGCACAAAAACACAATCCACCCCTTTTTAGAAGGGAAGGACCAAGAAATGCAGCAGACTCTGATATGGAAGTACACAATTCCCTTCAGGATATTTGTAAACAAATACGATACTGGATTTAAGTGTGCATTAAATTATCAAGTCATTTAAAGCCCAATTTAATAATGATATGGGAGGAATTCATGTTTGTTTGTGTCAAAAGTTTGCTAACTCCAATACTTTTCCAGTTGGAAATGGATTTTTGACATTTCAAAGACAGGATTTTCTTAAAAAGGACATGAAGCAGCCCAAACTGGAATGACCCTATGTTCCAGGTGGGAAGGAAGATGGTAGAAGGTGGCCATCCTGCTGCTCTGAGAAGAGCTATCTGACCCTGGGTGACCAGATTCTGATCTCCCTACAAGTGATTCTGAAGGATAGAAGATGTGAGAAACACTTGCATTTATGTGACTGTCTTAAAGAGACTTCTAAAGAAATGGCGCCAACACATTCCAACATGATATAAATCTGCAAGATTTCAGGAGTATATGTGGTCTTGTAATGTTCTAAATGGAAAATCTTAGGTACTCCTTGATTTTAGTATTACTAAAAAGTTAGACAAGAAAGGTTTTTAATTAATTACATTATTAAACAAATATTTATTCAATTTTTGCTAGCCATGGAAGACACTGTGGGAGAAAAGCTGTAAATCAGACAGAGATGTGAGCCCTGAGAATTAAGTACAAGAAAGAAAACATGACTGTAAACATATTCCCTTTGGTTTACAGAGTGCCTTTTACATGTTTGTTTATTTTTTGAGAGAAAGAGAAAGAGAAAGTGGGGAAGAGCAGAGAGAGAGGGAGAGAGAATCCCGAGCAGGCTCTGTGCTATCACCACAGAACCTAATGTGAGGCTTGAACCCATGAAGTGTGAGATCAGGACCTGAGCTGAAATCAAGAGTCAGACCCTTAACCGACTGAGCCACCCAGGCACCCTACTATTCTCTATACCCCTAACATCTAGATTTGGGAGTCACCAATCAGTTGTTCAAAGGCTGCCAATTTATCAGGTATGTATTTTATATTGATGTTATGGCAACTCAATGAATGAAATGGATAATGACGAAGACAAATTAAAAACCCTAACTGAAGAGCAAGAATGGAAGCAATGGGAAAGCATGAGCAAGTCCAAGGAATACTGAGGACTCACTACTAACAAAACCTCCTTTCTGGAACTCCTGCACAATCCAATTGTCTATGCAGGTACATGGGCCATGGCTGCTTTGCAGTGTAGTCAGGCCTGTGTGACAACTCAGCTAAGGTAGGTGCTAATTTTAGTTCATGGCTTTCAAAATTTAGGAGCACTTCAAGACCCAGCCTGTAGTCCTTAGGCATACTAAAAACCGCATTCTGTGTAAATAGGGGTGTATCATCTGTCATGGCTGAAGAGAAGACTTAGATTTTTATTATTATTGGGTGATAAAGACTCTCATAACACATGACTATTGTTCACACTTGGAGAATCACTGATATATGAAACCTTATTCCTTATTGGATAAAGATTTGAAAAACATGGTAGGATTATCAGACAATGGAAGATCATTATTAAATCCTATCATGCAGTCTAGTTATGGCCAGGGTTTGAAGAAGTGACAAATCAAAGTATGCTTGCTTGAATAGATATAAAGCCCTTATTTCACCATCCACAGATGCCATGGGAGCAGTCAGGTAACAAATTAAACATTATGGGGCACCTGCGGGCTCAGTCGGTTAAGCGTCTGGCTTCAGCTCAGATCATGATTCACGGTTCATGGGTTCAAGCCCCACCGTCAGGCTCTGTGCTGAAAGCTCAGAGCCTGGAGCCTGCTTCAGATTCTGTTTCTCCCTCTCTCTCTGACCCTCCCCTGCTCACACTGTCTCTCTCTGTCTCTCAAAAATAAATAAAAAACATTAAAAAATTAAAAAAAATAAAAACCCTGTGATTTTAGTGCTTATCTCTATAAATATTTGTGAACCTGTTTATTTCTGGGGCACCTGTGTTTTAGCTGAGTCGTATAGAGTCAAGGAGTTTCTTGCCCAATCCAGGGACTTAAGAACCCCACTCATCTTTCCAACCACTGACTAAGCTAAAACAAAATAAAGGGAAGGTAAAGTAATGGGCTTCCCAGACAACCCCTCTAGTGCTCCCTTCCAACCCAGAACTGTGACCCCTCAACTCCTTACACATAGATATTCTGAGATGTCTTGGTGTTTAGTTGACATATGCTGGTCACAGAGACTATGATGGCTACTCAGGATCTATAGTCTTTGACATAGGGAAGCTATCAGAATGCTATTATATAATATACATCTTGCAACTCCCATCGTCTCTGTAAGAACAAGGAAACTATAAACATTGTATTCTGAAACTTGGCATACACAAGCATTTATCAATAGAAATAAGCAACATTTTCATAGACAAATGCATATCCAAAGATAAAATGATAAAGGGAATTTCTGTTATCTACATTTATCATTTAGCTGTTATTGTCATCTGTAGAAGTTATCTTGTTATTCTTCTCCCACAATTTCCCATTTTTATTTGTAGAAATCATTAACAAACAGTAAAGGCTGTGATGCAGTTGTGCTGCCAACCAGTGCTGTGACGGAAGTCATATGGCTTCAGAGATGATGCTCACATTGAGATTTAACACTATATCAGGAAGCTTCCTGCTCAAACTGAAAGTGTACTGTGGAGGGCAATATTGCACACAATGGAAAACACTGGAATTTTGTGACAAGCAAGGGAGATGATTAATTTTCAGAAATACCAAATAAAAGCTGTGCTGTCTAGTTAACGGTAGGTTTACACCCTACCGGAAATAAGTATGAGCCCCCCAATGGAGTCCCAAGCCCTTAAGCACTTCACTTCCTGGTTCTTCTTCCCCTGCTCTCCATTTTCTGGGCGTATTTTCCTGAGCTTTGCAGTGAGCATGCACCAAAGAACAAAGGGAGGAAGGACTGAAGGTCTCTGCCTAACCTCAGGGAATGTACTTTGTTCCAGTTAGACTGCTTTTTTCCTTACATGGGCATAGGCAACCTCTGGGCCAGGCTGTAACCTCTAGAGTACTCAGCCACTGAGGAATCAGGGGAGGGACTTGCATGCTAGAAATTAAGTTGTCTTCTGTAACTGCCCTCAGCTACCCACTCTTGCAAGAAGGTAGATTAAAGCCTCCTTCACTGTGCTCCAACTTCATCCTCTGATTGGCTCAGTGGGCTTATTTCTCAAAAATTTCTAAGCAAAAACTTACATTTGTTTTGAGAAAATGTATGTAATTTAAGCTGTTTTATTTTGCCTTTGCTTCCTGCATTATTGACCCAAGGTCTTTATAGAGATTGAGATGCTTAATCTAAGGATATTTTTCTGATAAAATAATAAATAGCCCAAATGATTCAGTCCTTGAAGGTATATATATGTATATATGTTTATATACATATATTTTTATGTATATGTATATGTAAATATAAGTACATAAATATATATATTTATATAAATTACCAGTGAGGGATTAAGTAAAGGGGGCAAAGCCTTGAAAAGCCAAGGGAAAACTGATTAAGTTAGGATCTCACCGATGTTAAAATTAAATACAAAAAGGAGACTAGACTTGAAAATTCACTGAGCAGACACAAGCTCTGAAGCCATGCAAGCAAAACTAAATCTAGCTTATTTCATGAACATAAGCAAAACAACTTATTTCTTGTAAATGCCTCTGATAAGTCATAAAAGAAACTTAAATCATCTTCCTAAAATTGATAAGGAGATAATCCTTTCAACCAATCCCCTACTGTTTTCAAGTTCCTATTTTAATAACCAATCATTACAAAGATTAAACAACATCCTCATTTTCACTTTACAAGACTGTCCTTTCCGCCCCCCACATCATGCCCCTGAGCTTATCAGTTTTCAATTTGAAAGCTCCTAGTTCAAGAACTGCACTTTGCACAATAAGCTCTTACTAAATACCACTAATTGATCTCATGGTTTTAATTTTGCCTTTTCCGAATTTTTGAACAGAGAAGACAGATTTCTGGAGGAATGAGAAAGGGACTGAGTCACAGAAATTGTTTGATGAAACCCTTAAAAGACAAGAGCCTTGTGACCGGAAAAAGGAAAGGAGATGGGGCCCAACACAGAGCTGACAAAGGAACCGGCGCTGGAGTTTCAGGACTCCCAAGAATCAACTTGGTGAATATTAATGGCTTTTGACTCTTTAAGTACCTTCAAATGATCCCTTGGAGCCGGAGGTCCATTTGTTTCAAGACCGTGATGGTTTCCTTTATCTTTAAGAGTGCAGTAGAGGCTTTGAAGTAACAAGGTCAAATTCAACCACTTTTGCCCAGAGTCTGTGCAAAAATACTGGGTTTGAGTTTCCACAGAACATGAAGAAGTCATTTCAGCTTAGCTTTTACCACCCAGAAGTCTTTTTAAAAGACTTTCAGAAGCATCCCGAATTTGCACATTACCTCCTTGACCCTTAGAGCAGGAGGTCATGGCTGGAGCACGTGATTTCAATTGTCTGATAAGATACTTCACTGCGGCGTTGGCCTGGTGGAAGGCTGAGCCAGCTGGTTTCTATCTCTTCTTCTCTAATCATACGACGTCAGGCAAGCCATGAAAATGTTATCACGGCATTTTATTAAAATCACCACCACGCCACAGGATGAATGGGAAGAAAACAAACAAAGCGAACAAAATGAAACTTCTCTAACAAAAACCCAGGCTCCTAAATAGATTTTAAAAACCCATGACTTTTGGTTCTGAGGTGGAAATAAAACAAAATAAAAATAAAAATGTTTTAAAAGTAGATGGCAAGATTTATTTTATACTAATCATCTGATTTCAATATAAAGATCTTGCAAATAAAAATGTTGCAGCTTTTATTTTTTTTACTTTAATTCCAGGATAGTGAACATACAGTATTATATTAGTTTCAGGTGTGTGAAAATAATTTTTTTTAAATTTCCTAAGAAACTTGTCTCTTCTGAATAACTGACAAGCTCCCTTTTAAAGGATAATGGAAATTATTAAATCTCATCTAATTTTCTTTTGGCTTTGGTTGCTAGAAAGTTACAATGTATTTTTTCTTTTTAAAAAAATTTTTTAACATATTTATTTTTGAGAGACAGAGAGAACATGAGCGGGGAGGAGCAGAGAGAGAGGGAGACACAGAATTTGAAGCAGAATCCAGGCTCCGAGCTGTCAGCACAGAGCCTGGTGCAGGGCTCAAACTCACACACTATGAGATCATGACCGGAGCCGAAGTCGACGCTTAACTGACTGAGCCCCCCGGGTGCCCCCCAAGGTCTTTTTTAATGACAGTACCAGAATTCTATACTCCATTTTCTAGTACAATGATCTCTCCTTTCTCTTTGTGATTTCCTATTAAAATTTTTGGATTCACTATTATATAGTGCCATTTTTACTTAATTAACATATTAAGTTTAATAGTCTAACCAGACATATCTTAATTATAGTAACAGACCAAAAATAAACAGAACACAAATTGTGACCATAACTGCAAAACACTAGTTTGTTTAAAATATGGAAATATAAGTCAGCCTAGTAAAACCATTGAATGTATCACTTTCCAATTGTCTTTTGAGCTGTGTGGAAACTAACCTTTACTTGGAAGATCTATTTGCTATCATCTAAGAGTCAAATACTTCAGAACTTAATGGAAACTGATACTTTTTTAAGGGAATAGCTATTATATGAGGACTCTTTCAATTGTATGTGATGAATTCAACTCCTACTGGTTTAAGGTAAAACCACATATAGATTGGTTCATATAATTGCAAAATGATAGGGTGAACTTGAAGTACAGCTGGATCTAAGGGCTCCAAAATGTCATTGGATGTGACTCTCTGCTTGCCTGCCTCCTCCCTCTTGATTCCTGCTTTTCTTCTATGTGGACTCCATATTCTCTGGAAATCAGCTTCCTTATGATGGTCCATAGCTACTAGAAACAACTACCTTATAGCCTATCCATTAATCAACCCCAGTAGAGAGATTATTTTTAACTGGCCAACAAAGCCCAGTTGGTTTCAACTGCTTCATAGTGCTTTATTTGAACATCACCTAAGTCACATCCTCACAGCTCTATTCCAACCACTTAACAAAGAATAGGGGATGGGTATTTTTGAGGGGAAATTATAGCAGATTTTAAGGGGATAGGCAAAACTCACAGGTGTCCACTACAACATTTCACTCAACCAGACCATTTTTTTGGACCTTGTTTTTCCAGGAAATCTGATTGCTGCTTAAATATTAAGATTGATCAGTGAACCTACCAGGAAAGAAAATCCTGGTCTTGATTATTCACATGAGACTTCCATTAACCCCTGATGAATTCATTAGTAGAAACGATACGGTGACGTTAATGAGTGACATAGACCACATTTTCTTTCTACCACCAAAGTTGTGGGAATATGTCAGCTTATCACATATTTAACTGCATATTATGCCACAATCTTGCTAAAATATTTCATAGTCATGTGTTGTTTATAAAATTTCCAAGTGGCATTTTGCTTACCCAGTATTTTCACCTATTCTTTTAGTGACTTGGGGAATAAGATGGTAATTAGGAACAACGTGACTGAATTGTTTCAATTACCTTGTTTATCTATATTACTAAAAATAAAGTATGTTCAGAAAATGAATAGATCTTCTAATGATACTCATTGCATTAAAAATAAAAAGGGAGTAAAGACACACACATATAGGGGGTAAAAAGCAGGTCAATTTAGTTATATTATATGCTTGAAGTTCTTCAGAGAGACAGAGAACCATGTTCCAGAAATGTTTGCACCTCATCTAACTTTACTTGGTACTGAGTCCCTAACTCTGTGGAAAAACCATCCTGGCTCTTTGACATAAAAGGCACTCAAAAGATTTATAGTCTACATTTGTTATTCGGGGGCAACAAACAAACAACAAAACTTATTTCATCATATAAATAACCTTTGGGTACCAACAAACCCAGGTTTGGATTCTGACCCTACCTAGCAAATCTCATCCATATGAACCTAGGCAAGTTATTTGACCCTTTAAAATATCAATTTTCTGATTTGCAGTGTGAAAACAATACCTATCTAGCAGGGTGAATGGAAATACTAAATGAGGTCATGAAAATGACAATAGCGAATATTTATAGACACTGACACTGGGCCAGAGTTCTCAGTATTTTACCCGTCTCCACTCACTTACCTTCACAGAACCCCCGGAGGTAGATACGATTATTCTGGAGGGGTGGTTATTTAGGGCAGAAGGGCAATTTTTGTTCCTGTTATGCCATCTTGGTCAGAAGTGGAATTCTTACCCACTTTTTTAAACTATTCATAAAAGTGTTATGAAAGTATGGAGTAACTTAGATTTTTGGAATTCATGAAATTTTTATTTCTTTTTCCAGTACTGTGGTGCTTCATCTAGATCCCTGCCTCAGGGCCAATTAATGTATCTCCTAGCTGTTGGGACTATCTGCGGTCACAGATGTGCCCCTCACTGGACAGTGCCTTCAGCCACGGGGAACTGCCCCTCCCAAGATAATGCTCCTTCCTGGAGTATGAACCATGGCCAATAAGTAGCCAATAACTAGCTGATGTGAAGGTACAGCCTAGGCCCCTTGCCTTCATCTGAAATAACTCTGAAGAGCCATCCTGTTGAGCACAGCTGCGCCTGAGAAAGGGAGAGAAGCTGTCAGGTGTTGCAATAGCCAATTAAAGCAAGCCAAAAATGAAAAAGTGAAACGTTTACTCTCCTGCTGCGATGGCATAAGCAAGAGGTGAAACCAGAGAAAGCACCGACTCCTTCTGGTCCATTTTCCCCATGGAAGAGCATACTAGTTGAGAGTCAGATGGATCAGTGCAGCTATGGGGGTCATCCCACTGTTGAGGGAGCCCTGAACACAAGGCTCTTGCAGTTTTATGGACTCAGGAGTCTGAGTAGGAAAGCTCGGTATAGAAAAGTACTGGGTGCTGTGTGAGAGTGGACAAAAACATATTAAGTTTCCTCCACTAGGGGGCCTCGGCAGGGGCACCTGAGGAAAGTCTTGGTTGAAAGCTTCAGATGAAGACCCTGGAATGAAGACCAGATGAAGGCATTGATTGAGCAACTCTGTGTCTAGAAATTGATGAAATCTGAATAAATGGCTTTATGTTTTCTAATACCAAGTCATTGATTTGTAATTAATCAGGAATGTTAACTCTTGCAGTGCCTGGGTGGCTCAGTTGGTTAAACATCTAACTTTGATTCAGATCATGATCTCACCGTTTGTGGGTTTCAGCCTCACATCGGGCTCTGTGTTGACAACTCAGAGCCTGGAACCTGCTTCAGATTCTGTGTCTCTTCTCTCTCTCTCTGTCCCTGCCCCATTTTCTCTCTCTGTCTCTCTCTGTCTCTCTCTCTCAAAAATAAATAAATATTATAAAAAAATTTTTTAAAGGATTGTTAACTTTAATGCACTGTAAGGAAATGCTCTGATGAATATTTGTGTAGACAATGCTTTGTGATCACAGATGTACATGTGTGAGAGAAGAGTACAGGTTTGGTGTCGACACTCCCCCTGCTACAATTTACCTACTTGACTCTGTAATACTCACAGTAGTTGTGTTGGTTACAGGGGTAATGGATATTTCTGCCCAAGTATCTACAGTGCTTGATGTATAGTAAATATATGTTAAATGGTAGCCATTTTTGTTAAATGAAAAAATTGCTTTATTTTACTATGACAAAATTAACTAATCCTTTTGACTAATCAACTACTCAATTATGTTATAACAGTAAACATCCAAGCTTGACCCTTAGTCAAATGATTTTTACAAAAGCCCTTATTATATATCTCTTAAATGTGCTATCTTTGACCAGGCACAAGACACCCACTGAACAGAATCACAGAACTGGTTAATGTGCTTATTTCCATGCCTAAAATAATTATATTATTTAGTTTTTCTAAAGTAATCTTTAAAGGTGACTTTGTTTTCTTATGTGTAACACCTGCCATTCTTGATCCAGAAAACTAGATTTTACTTTCATCTTTATCAGTGACATTTCATAGATCAAAATATTCACCTTTCTTCAATTTGCCTGTATAAAAGCAATGCAGAAAGGTTAAGGCACTATTTTATTGTTTTGTTGATGCAACTAGAAAAAACGGATAATTTCAAATTCTTTGACATTTAACTGAGTTTTATTCAAAAATTTCATTTTTTAAGCATACTGATGTTTTCTCACTGTAGAATCAAAGTGTCTGATTTTTAACAGGTGTTTTTGTCAGTCTTTATCTGGCTGTAGCCATTGATTCCAGTCATGGGTTGGAAGTTGTGTTAAAGGAGGATCTCATTGTTTTCCAAAAAGATGCAGCAGATGAATTTTGTGTTTTCTCTTAGGTGGAAGCTGTTCTTTCTGAAGTAGCGGAGCGCTGGTGTAGGTCTGTGGGGATGTTGGTTTCTGAGTCAAAATTATAGCTAACGGTTTTGATGCTAAGTGTCCAGGAGAAACACACATGTACCTTAAGTCACTTGCTCTTGTTTGGTATGGATTTACCAGCAAGTCTCTGTTCGTTGCTTTAAGTCTCACAGATGTTTTATGTATTCTGTTCTGAGTTTCTTCAAAAAGTAAAGTAATCCACCCATCAAGAAAGCAATTATATTATCATTTTTCCAAGAAAGATGGGGGGAGGTGGGGAGAGGGGAAAAATAGTCTGACTGAAAAGGAAAAACAAATAAACAAATACATATGTAAATAAAGATCATTCTAAATTGATTCTCAGAACTATATAAAATGTAAAGTACATCAGTTGAGTCAAGGGCATACAGAACACTGTCGTCCAAGAGCACTCTCAGAACTCATAATTGCAATGCTGGGCCTGTTTGATCTGGTCCTATTTACTTACAGGGAAAATGCCATTTGGGGAAAGAATCAGCACAGAACAGGATGCATGAAAGACTATGAGCCACAAAGCTGGATTCACCTGGTAGCAATTCAACAAAAGGTTTGTTTTATACTCTTTTAAATTAGGTGGCAAGATTTCTCCAGAGCAGTTAAGAAAGATCTTTTTAGGATAACAAACACTTTCTCAGACCCAGGTTTCCATTCCTATAATTGTGCACGTACCTCATTTCAGAAGTAGCTTAGATAAAGCTCACCTTACTGAGAGGTGTCTGCTTTCAGTGAGTTATAATCCAATTCAGCAGTCATGTATTAATTTAATAGAGACCAGGCACTATATGTGAAGCACTTCCATACATTTTATCTAATTTAGTCCTCTTGCTGTTCCCATTAATGAGTTCACCATCATGCCCTCTATCTGGCATAGAAAAAAAAAGCAGGAATCTTTGAGATGAACAGTTAGGCAACTGTACCTGTTTAAAACCTCCTTTGCCTAAGAAATACTGAAAAGATAGAAAAGAAGGAAGGAAGGAAGAAAGGAAGGAAGGAAGAGAGGGAAGAGAGGGAAGGAGGGAGGAAAGGGAAAGAAAGAGAGAGAGAGAGAGAGAGAGAGAGAGAGAGAGAGAGAGAAAAGAAAAGGGACAGAGAGTTACATCTATAGGACATGTCCTGTGTGTCGGTCCCCGTGCTATGCCGGTCCCAACTTCATGTCATCCAGTCCCCCCAGTGGCCATATGAACTAAGCAGGAGCATTTCTACCTGAAACCAATGTAACTTCATTCCACTGGCTTCTTCCCAGACCCAGCGACATGTCCTAGCAATGCATTCATGTCTCACAAGTCTTCTGATGTTTGTAGTATTTGTCAGTTTTTTTTAAATTTAAAATGTGATGTATTTATTCGTTTTAAATAAAATGACCCACAAATGTATGGCTAATTAATCTTCACACCATATTTTTACATTCATATTTCATTTTTATTTATTTATTTGCTTATTTATTTATTTATACAGATGCAGACCCCTATGGTTGGACAGGATCAGTAACTATCCCTCCTCACAGACAGAACAAAAAGCAGACCTAGAATTTGAACTTCACTCTTTCTACCTCAAGATCATAGTTTTGTTTGCTGACTTCTTTTAGTGCTCCCAAAGCATTTTTTTGCACAAATGATATAAATGTACTTACATATAAAGATGAAAGAAAAATACAAAGCAAACTGAAAATGTCCCTCTGGCTGCCCCTCTCCAGACTAGAGTCTGCTCCTCCCAGAAGATAGTCTAGTGTTTAATCCGTACATTGTCCAAGATTCTCAAGAAACAGAGGAGAGTGCTTCTATCAGAAAATGAGGATCTAACTGGAGAAATAAGCATACCTACCTGCCTGCGTGTACACATTGTTTGAAGGCCACGTTGGTAAGGTGGTGTCAGACTTTTAGGAGAACTAGTTTAGAGAGATGACAAATGTTGTATAAGAGGCAATCTTAGGAAGCTTTCTGATGCCAAAACAGAATTGCTTTAAGCGAAGGGATAATAGGCATTGCAGATAGTCCCTCAGCTTTTCTCCAAATTCTTACAGCCATTTTCAGCGACTCTCCAAGATTATTATTCACTATTAAAACTGCACCTGCTTGGCACAAAAACAGACACATAGACCAATGGAATAGAATAGAGAACTCAGAATTGACCCACAAATGTATGGCTAATTAATCTTTGACAAAGCAGGAAAGAGTGTCCAATGGAAAAAACCTCTTTAGCAGGTGGTGCTGGGAGAACTGGACAGCAACATGCAGAAGAATGAATCCAGACCACTTTCGTACACCATACACAAAAATAAACTCAAAATGGATGAAGTACCTGAATGTGAGACAGGAAACCATCAAAACCCTCGAGGAGAAAGCAAGAACCAACCTCCTCAACTTCAGCCACAGCAATTTGTTACTCAACACATCTTCAAAGGCAAGGGAATCAAGAGCAAAAATGAACTATTGGGACCTCATCAAGATAAAAAGCTTTTGTGCAGCAAAGGAAACAATCATTAAAACTAATAGGCAACTGATTGAATGGGAAAAGATAGTTGCAAATGACATATCCGATAAAGGGCTAGTATACAAAATCTATAAGGAACTCACCAAATTCTACACCCAAAAAGCAAATAATCCAGTGAAGAAACGGGTAGAAGACATGAACAGACATTTCTCCAAAGAGGACGTCCAGAGGGTCAACAGGCACATGAAATGATGCTCAGCATCACTCATCATCAAGGAAATACAAATCAAACCCACACTGAGATACCACCTCACGCCGTTTAAAATGAACAAATCAGGAGACTATAGATGCTGGTGAGGATGTGGAGAAATGGGCACCCTCCTACACTGTTGGTGGGAATGTAAACTGGTACAGCCACTCTGGAAAACAGTGTGGAGGTTCCTCAAAAAATTAACAATAGAACTCCCTTATGACCCAGCAATACCACTGCTAGGGATTTACCCAAGGGATACAGGAGTGCTGATGCATAGGGGGACATGTACCCCAATGTCCATAGCAGCACTTTCAACAATAGCCAAATTATGGACAGAGCCTAAATGTCCAACAACTGACAAAAGGATCAAGAAGATGTGGTTTATTTATCTATACACTGGAATACTACATGAGAAAGAATGAAATCTGGCCATTCGTAGCAATGTGGATGGAACTCGAGGGTGTCATGCTAAGTGAAATAAGTCAGGCAGAAAGGACAGATACCATACATTTTCACTCATATGTGGAACAGGAGAAACTTAACAAAGGACCAGAGGGGAGGGGAAGAGGAAAAGTAGTTAAGGAAAGGGAGGGTGGAAAACCATAAGAGACTCTTAAATACTGAGAACAAACTGAGGGTTGAAGGCAGGTAGGGGAGAGGGGAAAATGGGTGATGGGCATGGAGGAGGGCACTTGTTGGGATGAGCACTGGGTGTTGTATGGAAACCACCTTGACAATAAACTATAAAAAAGAAAAGAAAAGAAGGGAAAAGAAGAGAAAAGAAAAGAAAAGAAGGGAAAAGAAGAGAAAAGAAAAGAGAAGAAAAATCCACCTTCTGTGCTCTGCTCATTCTTCATCTGTAGGTGTCTCTGAGAACTCTACCCATCTGAGCCTGTGTTGCTCGGTAACACATGTGAATTTGTGATCATGAAGCGTTGTTTACAGATGTTCATCAGAGCATTTCCTTACCACGCATTAAGAGTTAATGCTCTTTGCTTGTTAATTGCAAATTAGTGACTTGACCTTAGAAAAAATGAAGCCATTTATTCAGATTTCATCAACGGACCACGTAGATGCTCAATAAGTTATTGTTTGATCCACTGTCTACTGGTGCACCAATTCATTACCCATCTTGACCTAAATAGTGGTTAGCTTCTAAGCAGGCAGAAGTTTCATCCCTAAGCCTGGAGATCCATGTCTAGACTCACAGGAACACTCCAAGGCTTTGATAGGAGCTACTGGAACTCAGGAGGATATGACTCATTAATTTCAGGTAAATCTGACTTCATTGCCGCTCTGTATTGCTTAGCTCAAAAGATAACCTCACTGTGAGTTGTGTCCTGCTCAGAGCTCCATAGAGAACTTCTGTCCCCACCTTCCCCATTGGTAACAAAAGGCACATGGTCCACTGTTTCCAGAGGAGTTTGATTTGTGAAATGGGGTGGGCCCTCCAGGCTCCGTTTACGCCCAAGTCCAGGATCTGTGAGGCTGTGCGGCTCAATACCAAGTTTTCTACCTTGGGGTCACATTTGCCAAGCAGTTGAGGCAACCAGAGAGATATACAGAAAATGGAGAGAAAGAGAAGATTTTCTGCTTTTCTACCAAAAAGGCTGGCATCTCAGTAGACCATAGGTTGCATGGTTATGTAGGAAATAGGAAAAATTCAATAAACCAAGAATTCCTATTTAAACGCTGACATGAATCCTATCTTGGTATGTTTAAACCTGTAACCCCTGAAGTTTTGCCTACTTAATGAGTAAAATCTTCTTTGGCATCATTTATTAATTGTAACGATGTATTTACTAGATAAAACAAAAAAGAAGAATGGGGAGCCTGGGTGGCTCAGTTGTTTAAGCATCTGACTTCGGGTTCAGGTCATGATCTTGCAGTTTGTGAGTTCAAGCCCCACATCAAGCTCTGTGCTGACAGCTCAGAGCCTGGAGCCTGCTTCAGATTCTGTGTCTCCCTCTCTCTCTGCCCCTCCCCTGCTTGCTCTTTCTTTCTTGCTCTCTCAAAAATAAATAAACATTAAAAAATTTAATAGAAACATAAAAGAAGGAATGATCACATGAAAAAAGGGTAATTGTTGTCACAGACATTGGCCCCAAAGATTAAATACAAAGAAATGTACTTACAAATTAGAACATTTTATATAATGAAAGTCTGAAAAAGAAAAGGAAAAAGGAAAATCATACCGTGGGCTGGTGAAAGTTGCAGGCAATAATATTCCTATACTTCGCTGATGTGAATTGAACTTGATAGAATCATTCTACATTTCAAATTAACAATAGGGCAATGGAGCTCCCAAAACAGTGAGTGTACTTTGAGGCAGCACTTACACTTAAAAACTGTGGCCTAGGAAATAAAATGACCCCACAAATGTTATCTGTACAAATATTCATCAGAACACTGCTTTTAACAGGAGAAATCTAACAAGGTCAAAGTTTCTCATACAAATTCAATTATGTAATTTTGGCTCATTCACAAGCATTAATATATAGTCATTAAAATGGATAAAGAAGTGATTTATATATATAAATATATATGCAACAAAGTCTTACATAGTCGTAGGAAGGGATGAGGGGCGCCTGGGTGGCTCAGTAGCTTAAGCACGTGACGGAGGCTCAGATCATGATCTCACTGGTCATGGGTTGGAGCCCCACTGTCAGCACAGAGCCTGCTTCAGATCCATTCTCTCCCGCTTGCTGTGCCCCTTCCCCTCTTGTGCGCTCTCTCTCTCTCTCTCTCTCTCTCAAAAATAAATAAACATTAAAAAAAGGGATGAGCTCTTGTCATTGACAACATGGGTATACCTAGAGGGTATAATGCTACGTGAAATAAGTCAGACAGAGAAAGACAAACACCATATGATTTCGCTTATATAAGGAATCTGAAAAACAAAACAAATGAACAAACAAACCAACAAAAAACAGAAACAGACCAATAATTATAGAGAACAAACTGAAGTTTGCCAGAGGGGATGAGGGTGGGAGATGGGCAAAATAAATGAAGGGGAGTGGGAGATACAGCCTCTCAGGTGTGGAATAAGTCAGAGAATGAAAGGTACGGAGGAAATATAATGAATAATATTGTAATAGCATCGTATGGTGACTGATGCTATTACACTCTGGTGGACACTACACTACACTCTGGTGAACACAGCATAAGGTACAAACTTGTCCAATCACTATGTTGTACACCTGAAAGTAATGTAACATTATCAACTGTACTTCAATTTAAAATATTTTAAATGATAGAGTAGATTATTTAATAATGTGGAAACATTTGTGATACTTTATTAGTGAAAAAAGCATATCACAAAAATGCATAACTTATATTTATAAAATATATGTAAACTGGGGTGCCTGGGTGGCTCAGTCAGTTAAGTGTCTGACTCCAACGCAGGTCATGATCCTGCAGTTCCTGAGTTTGAGCCCCACGTCAGGCTCTGCGCTGACAGATCAGGGCCTAGAGCCTGCTTTGGATTCTATGTCTCCTTCTGTCTCTGCCCCTCTCCATTCATGCTCTGTCTCTTTCTCTCTCAAAATAAAAACACATGGGGCGCCTGGGTGGCTCAGTCAATTGAGCGTCTGGCTTCGGCTCAAGTCATGATCTCACAGTTTGTGAGTTTGAGCCCTGTGTCAGGCTCTGTGCTGACAGCTCAGAGCCTGGAGCCTGCTTCAGATGCTGCATCTTCCTCTCTCTGCTCCTTCCCCACTCATGCTCTGTATGTCTCTCTCTTTCTCAAAAACAAATAAGCATTAAAAAATTATTTTAAAAATAAAAAACATTACAAATAATTTTTAAATATATGTAAATTATTTCTATGTCTCCTTGTATACAAAGATGATACAATCGTATATAAAGATTCACATCTGATTTCCTCTGGTGAGAGTTTTGGTGATTTGTCTTTCTTTTGTAAGCTTTTCTTTTTTCTTAGTATCCTTCTTAAAACTTGTTTTTCAATAAGGAAGAATTTTAAAAACAGAAAAATGAGAAAACAATACAAAATTACTGTATCTACAACTCAAAGTGAATATCATTATTATTTTAAATTCTTTCTTTACCTTAAAAATTTACAAAGTTGAAGTCCTTTCTGTCTCCCATCTCCAAACCTATAATCCTTTTACTCAAAGATAAATACTGAATTTAGAATGTGACCTTCCCATCACACTTTTTACCCTGTGTATACATACACACATCCAGAAACTACCTGTGCTATTATTTGTGTGTGTGTTTTACAATCATATAAATTACACCATATTATGAGTAAGGAAATTTATTTTTCACTCAGCATTGTATATTTTTTTATATCGATCCATACCAATACATAAATCTAGTTTATCTCCTGCACCTGCTATATAGGACCCTGTCATTGACATGAATTCCTTTGAAAAAGTGTATCCCTGGGGCGTCTGGGTGGCTCATTAGGGTAAGTGTCCAACTGCAGTCTAGGTCATGATTTTGCAGTCCATGAGTTCAAGCCCTGCGTTGGGCTCTGTGTTGAGAGCTCAGAGCCTGGAGCTTTTTTCAGATTCTGTGTCTCCCTCTCCCTGCCCTTCCCCCAACTCATGCCCAACTCATGCTCTGCCTCTCTCTCTCAGAAATAAACATAAAAAAGAAAAAGAAAAATTGTATCCCTTTGTTAGTTATATCTGAGCCAATTCCCCTTTTATTTTGTAATTATAAAGTTGCAGTGAACGTCCACACACATGAACAATTTTACACACACACAAGACTATAGAGAGATATAAGAAGTAGAACTAATGGCTGGATTATAGACTCTGCATATTTTCAACTTTATATAATTTCTGAACAAAATCAAAGTTTTGGTTCAAGGGGAATCTTTATTGCATGCACTACACATATCTTTTATTTGATTTATTATTTAGTGATATTTTGTTGTTATTGCAAATGGGATTGTATCTTTTTTATCATATAATTCAGATCATATAGAATACAAAAGAAATATAAAAGTCTACAATATGGTTACTACCTAAGTTTTGAAAGTTTATGTGAATAATTTGCTAGAATAACTTTGTGTATTTATTTTTTTAAAGAAAGGAAATTATACTTGGCAGAAATAATTGAAGCCCTCTCTTTATCCTTCCCTAAATCCATCTCCTTCCTTCCTCTCAAAGTAATTACTATCATAGGTGCTACCTACCCATGTTTTCATAGTTATACTGCATATGTATATCTTTTCAATACATCATTATTTTATTAATTGTCAGTCTTTATGTTGCTGCAAAGAACATCCTTGCACATCCTGTGTGCATGTTCAATCTCTTGGTGCTTCATAGCAAGAGGTGGCATTTATTTATTTTTTTAACATTCACTTATTATTGAGAAACAGAGAGAGAGAGAGAGCACGGGCAGGGGAGGGGCAGAGAGAGGGGGAGACACAGAATCTGAAGCAGGCTCCAGGCTCTGAGCTGTCAGCACAGAGCAGCCTGATGCAGGGCTGGAACCCAAGAGCAGTGAGTTCATGACCTGAGCCAAAATTGGACGCTCAACCAACTGAGCCACCCAGGCCTCAAGAGGTGGCATTTCTTAATCTTAGGGTGTGCACAGTTTCATCTCTACCTGATTCTGTCAGGTTGTGGCTGCACCTTTTAATTTCTCACTAACATATATGAGTGTATATATAAGTATATAAGAGTGCTCCTTTCACAATCTACTTATTGACACTTGGTTCCATATCATTTTAAAATTTTGGTCTGAACATATGCCTCTTGTTTTGATTTGTATTTGCCTGATTGCTAATGACATTGAGCAATCACATATACATATATACATATATGTAGGTAGGTATATACTATATTTCATTGTATGCATTTTTCTTTTTGAAATTTTTTTAAATGTTTATTTTTGAGAGAGAGAGAGACAGTGTGAGCAGGGGTGGGGGGAGGGCAGAGAGAGAGGGAAACACAGAATCCGAAGCAGGCTCCAGGCTCTGCGCTGTCAGCACGGAGCAGGGGTCAAACTCACAAACGGTGAGCTGAGATCATGACCTGGGCCGAAGTTGGAACCTTAACCAACTTAGCCACCCAGGTGCTCTACGTTTTTCTGACGTAGCCAACTCTAGCACATTATGGTTTTGGTAGTTTTGGTTGGTTTAGAAGATTCTTTTCTCTTTTGTGATTATGAAGATATTCTCTTATATTGTGTTCATTACTTTAAAGTTTTATCTTTCCACATCTAGGTACTTAATCCATTTAAAGCGTGCATGCATGTGTATGTGTGTGTGCACATACGTGCACATAAATGTATTTCAGTTTGTTGCAAAAGAGGGACGTAACTTAGTGTGTTTTTTCATATGGTGATCCAGCTGTCCCAACATAATATACTGAATCATCCACTCTATTCGTGGATTTAATGAACTTGGTTTTCAAAGTAATGAAATGAAATAATTTTATCATGCTCTAAGTATTACTTAATTTTCATATACATTTCTTTTTTGGTTCGTTAATATGCATTATTTAGAATTAGGTTATTTTTCATTTGTATCTTGTGTCAAACGACTGCTATATACCTTTTCATCAGAGACACACCGGAAATGTGCGGCAGAAAGATCCTGACCAAAAGAAAGCTGGCATAGTCATATTAATTGACCTAAAGGCTAAGTGTTATTGAATCGATTAAATGATGGGCATTAAGGAGGGAATTTGTGAAGAGCACAAGGTATTGTAAGTAAATGGCAAATCACTAAATTTTACGCCTGAAACTAATATTACACCATATGTTAACTAACTGGAATTTAAATAAAAACTTGGAAAGAATAAATAAATAAATAAATAAATAAATAAATAAAGGGATTTCCAGGAGATCTGGGTGTATCTCACAGAGGAAAAAAAACCGTACATAATACCTACATATATACAGTAATAATTTACCCCAGCATGCAATAATCCAAAATTGTTCCATCCTTTTCCTTTTGGTCCTTATCTTTTGGTTTGTTCTTTTATTGAAAAACAGAACCTGGCAATATATTTTTAAAATTTCCATCTGTGACTCTATTGTGTTTTATCAAACAAAATCCATCTACATTCACTGGACTGCTAGTATATTTGGATTTAATTCTACTATTTTCTTGGTATTTTCTATTTATCATGTCTTTGCTGGATTTTTTTCTTTCTTTGGTTTTTACTTATTTTATGACCTATGAAATATTGGAATTGCCATGATTCCCTTTTAATTCTCTACCTGTTTCAAAGTTACACATCTTTTTATTATCTTAATGGCTATGACTATTTTTCTATAATCGATACTTAGATATACTCCTATTCTCACTATTAGTTCTTCATTTGACTTCATTTTTCTTCTGGCTAAAGTGTACCATTTAGAAGTTATTTTACTGAGGGTTTATGGATAACAGACTTCCAACCTGAAATATATTTTAGTTGTATATAATTCTAAGTTGACTAAATGCTACTAGTATGATTATTATGCTTTTGTATATTATTTATCTTTTCTCTCTAGTAGCCTTTCAATTTTTATCCTTAATGTTATACCTTTTGAATATAGTTATCTCTGTTTGTAAGTTTTTATTCGTTATCCTGTTTTACATTGAATATACTCTTTTAATCTAAGGGTTTCCATCTTCTACCTTTCTTAAACCCAGAACATTCTTAGCCATTTAGCTCATTAAATATTACTTCAGTCTCATTCTATCTATCTTATGGATTTTTAAAGTTTATTTTATTTATTTTGAGGGAGAGAGAGAGACAGAGTGTATGAGTGGGGGAGAGGAAGAGAGAGAAGGAGAGGGAGAATCCCAAGCCGGCTCCACACTACCAGAGCAGAGCCCAACGTGGGGCTCAAACCCACAAACCATGAGATCTCGACCGGAGCTGAAGTTAAGAGCCAGATGCTTAACCAACTGAGCCACCCAGGTGCCCCTATTCTCTGAATTTGTCTTCAACTCTGTCAAGCCAAGCAACACAGGCTTGGACTGGGAACCATAAGAGAAATGATGAGTTTGGACCTCAAGATCAGACAGGAGAAATAAAGAATTAAAGTGTTCATTAGATGTTTCCTGTGTTTTCCTGCTGGAAATCCTTGATCTATTCATAGTATTCTGTAGAAGACTGACATATTTCTATTACTACTCTTGGGACTGAAGCTTTCACCAGGGATTCCGTATAAGACACCAGTACCTCCTATAAAATATACCCCTCTCTATGTGGTGCATTCCCTGGACAACTGTGATAGAGTTAGGAGGGCATGTTAAATTCCCCTAAGTCATATAAAGCAGGTACAAATAGAAAAGGAGGTACATAGGCTAGGCAGTTTACTAGTTTGTCTCTGTCAGCTTGCAAGTCTCTTAAGTGTTACTCTTTGAGCCTCCAGGACCAGCAAGTACTATGTATGTTCCAGAAGGAGAGAAGTATGTATCTCCTGCCCAGTTTTCCCCTCCACATTACTAGTTACTCATTGTTCAGGTCCCTAATATACTGGAAGTCATTCTTGAAATCTGGTTAAGGTTCCGTAGTCTGTGTAAGTACTGACTTCTATCCAGGATATCGGTGCTATAAAGGGATCAAACAAGTAGTGAGAGTGAAAACGATAATGGCAATGGTATAGGGTGCTTCAAGCAGAGGCATGAAGTGTGACAACACACCAAAACTCTACGGTTACACTTAATAGTCCATTGGTAGAATGTTCAGCAATATAAATTGAATAATAATATGGGCCCAATAAATGGGCCAGAGTAGCACTCTGAGGTGATGCCATTACACAGTGCAAAATGTGGTTGTGTTTCCACCTGTGATGTACATATATCACTAACCCTTTCAGCAATCCGAATGGAGCACATTTCCTCTTCCTGTTGCCTGAGATGACTTTCACTCACTTTTCAGGGCTCATGTGAAAGGGACCTTCATCAAAGGAGCAGTGTCTGGCCCTTTCTCCCATCCTGTCTATCAACCTAGAGCGTGAGTCTCCCTTGCTATGAACTTCAAGTGTCCTCCACTGCTGTTGCCTTGGAAACATTTATCATCCTTGTAATCATTTGTTCATTTCTAACTTTTCTACTAGACTATAAGCTACAGGAAGGCAAGGACACTGCTCACCTACTACTAAGAACAAGGGTTACAATAATTATTGTAATTGACTGAAGCAGAAAATGAACAATGGCCATCATAGCGTAGCTCTGCACATCCCTGAAACTCTGAAAGAGACTTTAGTTTCTTACCCTTAAAGTAACACCTCAGCTGGTCGTGTTGAATAGTTTCAGGAAAGTTCAAGCAGAGGATCTCTCTGTGTAACATATGTCACCTCCTAGTTTTCTGGCTACTGGGAGGAAATGTATATCTCCCAGTTTGGAGAGTAAACTCAAAAACTTTAAAATAATGATCTAAACAGACACTTTGTAAAATAAAAATATGGGTGCCAATAAGCACATGAAATCATTATTTATGAGGGGAATTCAAATTAAAACCATGTGAGATAATATTGTATACATACTACAATGGATGGCTAAAATTTAAAAAGGCTGACAGTACCAAGTATTGGCAAGAAAAAGGAGCAATGGGAATTCTCAAACTGTACTAGTGGAAGTAAAAATGATAAAACCACCTTGGAAAGTAGTTTGGCAGTTTCTAATAAAGATAACCATATAAGTATTGTATGACTCAATAATTCCACTCAAAGACCAAAGAGAAATGAAAACACATGTGCACAAAAAGGCTTATACATGGTGTCTACAGCAGCTTCATTTATAATAGTAAGTAAACATGGAAACAGCCCAGGTATCCATCAGTTGTTGAATGAATACACATTACGGTATGTGCTACACAATGGAATACTAATCAACAGTGAAAAATAACTACACACAAACATAGATGAATCTCAAAAGCATTATATTGAACAAAAGAAACCCAAATGAGTGTACTCTGTATGTCTCTGCTTATGTAGAGATGGGAGTAACAGTTGTCTCTGGCTGGGGTATTGACTGGAAAGTGGCAGGGGAAACTTTATGGGAGCTCGGAAATATTCTATATCTTTATTTGGATGATGGCTATGTGGATATATGCGGAATATGTAAACATAAGATCTGTGCATCCTACTGTATATAAGCTATACCTCTTTAAAATTTTAAAAACAACCTGCAAATAAGTAAACAAATAAGAAAGATCCATTTGCCTGCAACCAACTGAATTTCCATGACTGTTTCAGCTCAACAGACTGCAGTGGACGAACGAATCATACCACTCCTGGATTATGGGAATCTTCAAACCCATAAGGTACTCTTTGGAGCACAACTTCCTATTTCCCATTAAACTAGTTGACCTCTGTTGGGACAATCCTCGCAGCAAAGTAGGTAACCATGTGCAGATGCCCTGGGCTGGGGTCAAAGATTTCAGCCAAGCCACCTTGGGCTGTGGTCGATTCAACTAGAAGTGCCATAGTGACATCTAAGAACCACACAAGCTCTTTACCCCTGTTAGGAAAAGTTCTCTTAGGCTACAGTGGGAGAAAAATGAAGAATGAGCACCAGTAATAGAAGGGGAACTCCCTGAGTAGAGACAGTCTGAACTGAGTCCTCAATAGAGTATACGGAACAAGAAAGGATGTAAAGTGAAAGGTTAGCAATAGGGAATTGAAAAAATCGAGATAAGAGGCTTGGGAACCAGTGGAAGAAACTGTCTGCCTCACAGTGGAGTGTGCTTTGAAAGTCCCTCTGCAGGGACGCCTGGGTGGCTCAGTTGGTTAAGCTTGTGACTTTGGCTCAGGTTCACGAGTTTGAGCCCTGCATCAGGCTCTGTGCTGACAGCTCAGAATCTGGAGCCTGCTTCGGATTCTGTGTCTCCCTCTCCCTCTGCCCCTCCCCTGCTCGCTTTCACGCGCGTGCTCACTCGCTCGCTCTCTCTCTCTCAAAAATAAATAAACATTAAAAAAATTTTTAAGTCCCCCTGTGCTGATCTTGGGATTGAAGACAGGGCTGTTTAAGATGCTTTGGATTGCCTTGGACAGTGGGAGGGAGTCATTTTGACAGAATGTCATCTCTTGAAACCTGTGATTTGCATCATGCAGACATAGCCATTGCCTGTGTTTTGTGCACACTTCAAAGTAGCATTTTAAAGGGAAAGAATTATTAACGCTAGAAATCTGGAATCCCTCTTTGAAAAATAAGCTAAAAGTAATTTAAATTAAAATACACTGATTAAAACAGTCCTGTTTCAGATTTTGAGGCATGCTGTTTCTTTCTGATTATTATCTCTCAGTTACTTAATATAAACCACTCCTACATCAAGAAAATCAGGCAGAAATTTTGTGATAAAACTCAGGAACTGTTCTCAAACAGCCACAAACAGCTTCACAGATAGCCTTCTGAAGACATTTCGTAAGTCATAATCAGCATGTGATCCGCAAGACACGAGAATAAGAAACAGCTGCTTTGTAGCAAATCCTAACTACGGTAGAGATTAATCCTGAACTCATGTCGCATTTAGTCAGTTTTCATTTGGGACAACAAGGGAAATCTTTGCCAGGCTAAGGGTAATTATGTATTTGTCAAAACAGATGAAACATAAAATGTTAATTTTGTTTTTCTCTCAGATAAATATTTCTGTGGAACATGGAATCTCTTAATGTTGGAATAATCAGTGAAGAAAGATTTCTAACAGTTCTCATTGTGCCTTGCCTTTTCTTCTCTACGTCACTGTTTTAAATCTGAATTTCACTCATTTTGAAAATTCTATGGTGGTGATGATGAATCTCTCTCCCTCCTTGCCTTCTTTGTCTCTGTAATATATTTATTCTTAATCAAACTGGGTAGTATCAATGGCATGGCTATCAATGGGTATGACCATTTTTGAGGATAAGAAAGCTAATTAAGACTCATACTTAAAAGTTCAAAGGACCTAAGTTTGACTCCCAGATCCACCATTTCCAAGCCAAGTAATTTTTCAAGTTTTAAAATGTTTTCATATGTCAGTTTTTTCATCTCTATAATGGTAATAAAAATGATGATTTGTTCACATAGTTGCAATGAGTTACTTCATGTGAAGAGATGGTATTAGCACCTGGTAAGTGCTAAATAAATGGTAACCGTGATGGTAGTGGCAATAATGCTGAATGCTCTAGAGGTGCTTTTACACTTTAATTACATATAAATCACCTTGGAGGGCGGGTAGTCAGAATAAAGTCTGATTCAGCCGGGCTGGTGATGAGTCTGAGAGTCTATCTACCAAACACATTTCCCGGTGATGCCCATGCTTCTGGTCCATGGACCATACTTTGAATTGCAAGGACCTTTTTTTTTTCTAACCATAGGCAAGCTTGTCTGTTTTCTGATTCGTTGCCAGTCATGTGTTAATTTGCTTTTCAGTTCCTGACTATGTGATTTAGTGAGTTTGTATCTTCCAAAAGACCAAAACAACCAGGTGAGAAGCCAAGTTTTTAAATTGCCCAGATGTTTGGTCTACACCATGCCAAACTTCAGAATTTCATGGAAAGCAAGTATCTAAATTACTGGCTATTAATTCCTAAATCTTTGAATCATATATTTTTGTTCTTACATAAGGACAGACTGAGTACTTAGACATTTTTCCCCAAATGATATGGCCTGTCAACACTCATTTCACTCACTCATAGGTCTAAGCTTATACTTAGCAGTTTGTCCCTTCTGTAACTTCACTGATGAACCAGGATTTCAAAAAGGCTTCTGAGCCGTGCCTGGCTCCTTGGTCTCGGCTTCCGTCAGAACTGTTTCAATCCTCTTGTCCTCTGACTGTTCCACTGGGTATATGAGGTCTTTGTGCCCTGCTGCCTGCTGAGTCCAACTATTTTGAAAACTGGAGAGAGGAAATCAGAAGGTAAATACCTCCCCCTGTTAATCAGCCTCTTCGGTCTCCTCCTCACTTCCTGTGATGTTGCCCTGTCTCTGGCTGCCCTACTCATGTTCTACCTACCTTAACTACAACATTTCTCTAAGCCTAATCCAGCCTCCTTCTTGACCCCTCACTTCTTGGATATTCAGTGGAATTAGTTCAGTGAAGCTTTGAGCCCCAATCCTAGCTAATGTTATTTGAGGATCTGGGCCACAGTAGGACCCAAAGCAGTCTACAGTGTATTTTCTTTACGGAAACATCACCCACTTTTCAGCAGTGGTGGGTAGTCAGGCACAGAGCTAAGAATTTACCATGTATCCAAAGGAAGTTAATATTGTAAATTTCATCAGAAAGACATTCTTTCCCTATTGGGACTCTATAGCTGATGGGTTTGTGAGGTAGAATGAATTGGCAGACATTAAGGGAACATTCTCTCATTCGTGTTTAGAGACAGTGAAGTCAATGTGAAGTGGAAGAATCCTGGGATAACATCAAATGAGGATTTGGATTTCAGCTTCATTTCTTACTAGCTATGTGAACTTGTATAAATTATTACATATACATGCATATATGATGTGTGTGTGTGCGCACATATTCCTCTTTTTTTTCCTTTTCTAGTGCCTTTAGGTGTAAGGTTAGGTTGTTTATTTGAGATTTTTCTTACTACTAAAGGTAGCCTTTATCGCTATAAACTTCCCTCTCAGAACAGCTTTGGCTGCATCCCAAAGATTTTGAACCATTGTGTTTTCATTTTCATTTGTCTCCATATATATTTTTTTTCCTTTTGATTTCTGCCCACTTTCACACTCTTCTCCTTTTGGGCCTTTCTAATGTGAATGTTATTATGCTCACTTTTCTATTCTCTCTATTCTCACTTTTATTATTCTTTTATCTCTTTGCTCTTCTGCTCATCAAACAAGTGGTCCCTGCAGGACCAGCGCTGCTCCAAAGTACTCCTACCTGAGAAGAAGGGAAGCTAACTATACACACTGGTTAGACTGCAACCCCAACCGCCCAGCCTTCCACCTGGCAGTATGGAAGGAGTGCCCTACCCATCAGTGGGTCTGCAGTCTTAGCAGTCTGGGGCCAACCCTCTGGTTTGACTGCCATCATGATCCCTCAGCCAAAACCTCCCAGGGCAGCACCAGGGGAGACCCTACAGCTCTGTGTGACTGCAACCCTAGCAAGCAGGCTGAGGGCAGGCATCTGGTCTGGCTTGGTGACACCACCCAACAACAAGCCCTTGGAAGTCTGGGACTGGCCCCTTAATAGCATAGGGACCAAACCCTGTCCACAACAGGGAACATGGGCCATTGAAGCCCACTAGACTGAAGGCAAATGAGGCTCAGCCACAATAACAAGTCACATGCAACCCACATAAGAGACACCCCTGAAGTGCCTGACTCTGGTGAACAGGGGTCATTGCATTACAGGACACCACAAGACCTCTTCTGCATAAGGCCACTACTCCCAAGATGGGGAGATACAGCTAGCTTTCCTATCACTTAGAAGAGTTAGACAAAAGAAGAAACAGAGGAACATCTCCCAAATGAAAGAACAGGACAAAACCATAGCAAAAGATCTGAATGAAATGGAGATAAGCAATATGCCTGATAAAGAATTCAAAGTAATGGTCATAAAGATACATTCTGGACTTGAGAAAAAAGTGGAGGATCTCAGTGAAACCTTCAATGAAGAGAAAACATAAAAAAGAACCAGAGATGAAGAATTCAATAATGAAATTAAAAATATACTCTAAAAAATCAACAGTATATTAGAGGAGGCAGAAGAATGAATCACTGAGTGGAAGACAGAGTAATGTAAAGCAACCAAGATGAGCTGTGTGTGTGTGTGTGTGTGTGTGTATGTGTGTGTATTCCTTTTAAAAATAAAATATTGTAGAGGAAAAAAATTTTTAAATGTCTGCTAACTAACATAATAAGTCCTAAAATACCTGTGTATTCCCAATGGTGCTTCAACATAGCCAATCTTATTTCATTTTTACCCCCATTCATTCCCCTCTCTGCATTATTTAAAAGCAAATCCTAAGCATCACATGAGCTCCTCAATAAATATTTGAGTATATACACCTCTAAAAGATAAAGCCTCTTGGGGCACGTGGGGGGCTCAGTTGGCTAAGCATCCAACTATGGCTCAGGTCGTGATCTCACAGTTCATGGGTTTGAGCCTCGCATAAGGCTCTGTGCTAACAGCTCAGAGCCTGGAGCCTCCTTCCAATTTGCTGTCTCCCTCTCTGTCTGCCCCTCCCCTGCTTATGCTCTGTGTTTCTGTCTTTCAAATATAAATAAAGATTTAAAAAATTAAAAGATAAAACCTCTTTAAAAAGACTAAACATAGTGTCTTGACTAACAAAGTTTAAAACTCCTGAATATGATTAATATGTAGTGATAACTATCTCATTTTTTTAATATTGTTTGAATGAGGATCCAAAGAAAGCCCAAACATTGAGATTGGTTAAAACTGTCTTAGGTGTCTTATAATTTACCTTTTCCCCCCATTACATTTCTTCTGTTGACTTTATTTATTAAAGAAACTGGTAGACATTGCCATCACTTGAGTTTTGCTTAGTGCAGAATTATGCTGTCCTTTATCACGTTTCTTTATTCAGTTTCTGGCAAGTTGGTATTTGGATCATTTTTTTTTTCTTGTCAAGAGTCCTTCACAAGTAGTGTTGTGTTTTGCCACTAACAGCACGTATTTTCTGCTCCTCTCTCTTTTGTGATATTAACAGCCATTGATGATTCAGTGGTTAGATCCACTAGTTCACAAGGGGTTACAAAATGGTGATACTCAAAACCTATCACTCTTTCTTCATTTATAGCTGTAATATCTGTATAAAGAGAATATTTCCCTCATCTGCTATTGTGTTATCCAAAGTGTAGTTTGCATAGCACAGGAAAGGCAAACCAAAGAGTTGATACTTGAGAACAATTTAACAATGACAAATAAATAGTTTTTATGAATTCATATGCTTAAATGTACTTGAAATCCTTCAATCTAATAGCAGCTATTATCCTTATTAATCTTCACTCATTTTTGACCAGTGGGAGAGTCTCTGAATTGATTCTTGTATACTTTGATGCAAGTTTATCTTCTTTTATAGCTTTGTTGTGATGAGGTATAAAAAATTGACCAGATCTAGTGTGTACATTTCTTTCCCAGACCTAAAATTTATTGATGTCTCCAAGGAGTTCTGATTCTGGTAGTGGAAACTTGTATTTGGAGATTACAGTCTGGGAACTAAGTGTGCTTACTGCCACTGGGGTTAGTCATTATTTCTACGTCTTTTCAGTAAACAATGCAAGGAAAATTTTTGTTTTAAATAGAATTCATCACAAATTTAGATTGATACCTCGAATTCATATTGAGGAGTGCAGGATTTTAATTTAACCTCTTTGATATTAAATCTGAATCTTCTTTCCTTAGGTCCAAAATCTGAGTTCTAATAATGCAGAATGACAGACAGAATTAGAATATCAGTATTTCTCATTTGCTTTTTACCTCAATATATCCACCATATTCTAAGAATAATAATAAAAATTTTCCCACCCACCATATAATTAGTGAAAATACTATAAGATTTTTCTCCTTGCAGTTAAAAAAATTTATTCTCAGGATATGTCATATTAATGATTGCAGCCAAATAAGAGTGTTTGAATCTCTACTGAGTTATGCTACCAACTAATTTGCTTCACTCTATTTTTGTTTTTATATATTGATTTTTTACTTTAGCTTGTTTATGATTATGTAAAATACTTATATCATCCATGTCAAATCTATAAAACAAGTCTAGTTTCTATTCCTGACTAGTTTTCCCTATTTCCTCCCCCTGGACCACATGCAACTACACTTTCCATTTTATGTTTTCTTTCCTGCCATAACAAATTACCATAAGCTTTTTGGCTTTTAGACAGCACAAATTTGTTATCTACCATCATGTAGGTTAGAAGTCTGACACGGCTCTCACTGGGCACAACTCAATATGTCAGTAGAGCTGGGTGCATTTCTAGAGGCTCTGGGGGAAAATCCGTTTGCTTGCTTTCTGCCACAAGAAGACTTTCAGAGGCTGTCCATGTCCCTTGCCTAGTGGCCTTTTTCCACTATCTTCAGAGTCATAATGTATTTCTCTGACCATTCTTCATTAGGCACATTCTCATCTTCTGCATCCCTTTGAACCTGGAGATTGTATTGCACTAACATGAACAACCCAGGACAATCTCCCATCTCCAAGTCCTTAATTTAACCACATTTGAAAATTCCTTTTTGCCTTGTAAAGTCTCATACTTTGGGCTCAAGGGATTAGCACCTGGATATGTTTGGTGGGGAAACCATTATTTGGCCTGCCACAATTCCCCATTTTTTTTAGATGAGTAGGTGAATGTACATATTTTCTCCACCTTGCTTTTTGCATTTAAACATACATCCACTCCATAGGAGCATATAGATAATTTCCCACTTCCTCATTCTGTATAGCTGCATAGCATTAGGATATACATTATTGTATCCAACCAGATCCCTATTAATGGACATTTGATTTTGTTTCTAGTTTTTGCTATTATGAATATCTTACAATAAATAGCCCTATCCATTTATCTTTTTGTATTTCCCACTGTGCTGTGGAATAGATTCCTGAAAGAGAGTTGCTGAATCAAAGAGTAAAATAAGTATGTACTTTTCCTAGAGATTATAAATTTCCTTCCAAATAGTTATATCATTTCACATTCATACCACCAATGTATAAGAGTGCCCTGACATTTGGATATATTTTTAAACTTCTGATTTTTTGCTACTTTCAGTATACTTTTAATTTATAATTCTCTTATGAGTGATTTATGATTATGGTTTATGATTTCATATGATTAAGGAAAAATTTTAATTTCACTTTGTTCTGTTTGTATTTCCAACCATTTTTTCTATAGGACTTTCCATCTTCTTTTTCTTCATTTTTAAAATGTCTTGCTCTTATCTTTTCATTTTGCTTACTGTATCTTTTGCTAGCCAAGAATTTTTATTGTAGTAATTAAACACATCTATATTTTTATTGCTTATGGATTTGGAGTCATTCCAAAATAATAAATAAACTCACCTCATTTTTCTTCTAACTTCTATAGTTTAATTTTTACATTTATATGTCTGAAACATTTGGGATTTATCCTTGTATAAAATGTGAGACATAGACTCAAATTTACTTTTCCATAATTTATCTAGTTATTCCATTGAGAAGTTCTTTAATTTCTCTGTGCCTCAGTTTTCTCAACTATAAACTCAGTATACTAATAGCATCACCTCATACATTTGTTGTGTGGTTTAAATAAGATAATGTATTTGCAACACTTAGCATGATGCTTACCACAGGGTAAAGGTTTAATAAATGTTATCTGTGGTGATGATGATGATGATGAAGACAGAAAAGATGATTCAGTGGTTTTAGCTCCTTATTCTTGTCCAAGGTCAAGTCACCCTTGATAATCAGTGTAACTCTAACCTTTTATCCTGGTGCTATGTTGTGTTTTGTCTTATTCTTGAGATACAGTACCTAGTCCCTTTGCACAATTTGCTAACTGGAATACTCTTCCCAAATCCCTCGTGTAGCCCCTGTTTGAGTTCCTAAATTCTCTCTTAGGGCAATAGCCTTTCCTATCCAACTGTTTCATCTCCTCTTCCCTGAACTGATCATCTTTGTGAACTGACTGATTTTCCTGATGCTGACTACTCATGTGGATTTCTGATATGGACTCCCCTTCATCTTATCGGGCATTCTGTCTACTTATTGGGAAATCCAAATGCTATGTGTGAAAACCCTTCTGCCTCTTGCTCTCCTGGACATCAGTTACCACTGCCTTGGAAGCCAGGTTTTGCATGCCAACCTCTTCTATGGTGAACATGTAACTGTTTCAGAGTCTTCGCTTATCCTTTCATCCTGAAGGTGGGGTTGAGATGTGTTAGGATGAATCAGCCAGTTACTGGACATGTGGTTAGAATAGGGATGGTGTTCCCACAGGCTGAATCTAAGGGAGGAAGACGACTGTGGGTAAAGGATCCTCCTTATCACTCATCTGAAAACAAAGGGTTAAAATAAACTAAGTCCTGTAGAAGCAAACCAAAACCTAGACAAAGGGCTGCAAAGTCAAGAGTTCAAAGATCTAAGAAGATGTGATTAGTTCTAATATCCAATTATACGATGTGTGGCTGCAAGCTGTGGCTCAATGGTTCGTGACAGAGTGGACAATCATTTGCCTTAATGCCTGTCTTACCTGATGACTAAGTTTGGTAAAAAGCACATTCTTTCACCATACACCCTCCATTTTACCTGAAATTTATAATTGTATCACAAGACAGGACAAATAGTGTGTTTCAGCCAGTAACTAATATTCAGTTTCATTAAACAGAGTAATGCCTTGCATAAAGTGTAGATTCACGTATCATTTGAGTAACAACTGCCTCTTTTTTGTGATTTCAGGACTCCTCCAGAATATTATAACTCAAAACATTCTCTCCTCATACAGATCTCTTTTGATGTTTGACTCTTTCATGTCTGTTTGCCAAAGACATATTCTACTTGAATGGTGACACCTTCATTCCTAAACTTCCCTACTTCCATTGTCTTAATTGCTGTCAGAACAATATTGAAGACATAATTGGCCTAATTTAAACCACAGTCAGTGGTTCCCCTCTGCTTTCAGAATTCTTTGGCCTGATCACAGAAACACATTTCTTTTCAATGTTTATAGCAGATGAGATGTCACATTTATTTCTTCTTTAAATCAACTCACACCAATCTCTGAGCCCTTACTGATCAAGGTTGTTGAAAATTCAGTGTCTGTGCATTTCTATACTTTATGGTTCATGCCTCCCACCTTGCATTGAAATAAGATTCTAGGAATTGAGCAGTTTAGGGCATATGGAGGAAGAAGCCTCTGAATATCAAACTTCCTGGGCATGCTGAAGACACTCCTTATCTGGGTCTCCACTGTCTGCTTACCAACTAGTAACCTCATTCACTCCACACTAAGCTTGGCCTCCAGGGCATTTAATGAGGCCTCAGAGCTTCGACCTAGCTTCTATATGGACATGGGCATCTACCCTTAGGAAACACACCCTGTCAGCAAAACTTCAAATGACCTAGAACTAAAAGCCTACTGTCCATAGGACTTTCTATCCTTCTGTCTGCCTTTTCTCTGCAAAGTCTACCTATTGTATCTACCAGAATGCCATGGAGTCAATGTGTGTGTGTGTGTGTGTGTGTGTGTGTGTGTGTGTGTGTGTCTTCAGAGCTACCTACCTCATCTGAATGCAAAGTCTATTAATATCTTCCCATAGGACACAGTCCCAGAATCAATAATACAAGACTTGACTGTCTATTCTTTAAGAAGAGAGGAGTAAACTACCTTTTCATATTTAAAGATAGTTTATTCTAACAAAACAAACAAAAAAGAAATAATACAGAATATTTATGTATTCAATGATTAATAACTGATGCTACATCAAACCTAACATACTATTTAGAGGATACATCATTACTTTAGGTACAAAAGAAAAATGCCAATTAAACTGTGGCATAATGCTTTTTATCCCTTAGAATTCTTAACTTTATTTATTATGAGAATGCCTTTAGATTTACTTGCTTCTCTAATATCAAATGTAAGCTTTGCTGCTCTGATTTTGTGCTTTTCTGCATAAAAACAGTCTTTTCTTACTTAAACATTGAATTACGTGTAATCTTTTTAAGGACATTTTAATGGCATTAACCAAACATGTTGTACGTGATTCAACTGGAACCTAGGGCAACTATGACCAAGTTTACATATATGCTGGCAATAACAAAAACATCCCAAATGACAGTGACTGCAAGATGTTATCATGTGAAAGAGGAATGCCAGACTCAGGATGTTAAATGTATATGCATCTTAGAATTGATGAAACACAATGTATTTATACATCTTATGTTCTACCTTCATAGCACATCTTCCCATTCCTTGCACCCAATATTCCAGCCCATCAAACCACTGACAGCATTCTGCATGTACAAGTGATTTTCCCCTCTGTTCCTTTCCACATACAGTACCCACTTTCTGGAAAGTCCACCATTCTTCCCCCCCTTGCCTGTAAGCACAAGTTACTCATCTCTTAAATTAGAGATTATATACTTATTTGAGAAAACTTCACTTCCCCACAAACATAGTTCACTCCTGCATGTCCCCCCCGCCCCCACAGCCACCTTGAATCTTGGACACATGTCAATGTCTGCACTAATACAGAGGATTGGGAATTTTCTCTGCTCTACCAAAACTTCTTAAGAGCAGGAGTTGTATTGTTTATATTTTGATTCCCTGATGTCTTTCATGGCATTGCTATGTAACAGGCAGCAAAAAGATCTTCAGTAAATGATTGGATAGCTTCTCAGATCACTGTCCTTCAATAAGAGGGGTGCTTTTCACTCTAGAACTGGCTGTTAAGGGCAGTAGAGGATGGCTGTGCTAAGGGCAGATGAAGGGCCTATATAACAAGAGTGGGAAGAATCACAAGATGTTAAAGATAGATTTACAGACAAATACTTCAACTTGTTCAAGTTATACATGAGCCAATAGCATACTCTTAGGTCTGGCTCCAGCAAAATAGTTAGGTAATTACCATTCTTGGCATACTTAATGGCTGGGGTTAGGAAGAAGAAAGAAGTTGTAGTGTGTAGTGAAATCTTATCAGTTAAGATCTTCTGTTAAGCACATTGTGTTTATAATTCTGATTTTCATGCATATTTTAATATTAGCTTCATTAATCTTATCCAGCTATTTTCCTTGACTACCTGCTTGTTATAAAAGAATTATAAGTGAACAATGCATTTCTATATCCAAAATAAATGATGTTCTTTTGGACATAAGGCGTATGTTTCAGTGTTACTTTGCTGTTTTTTAAAAAGTAGTATGAAATAAGGCTTAAACAATATAAATGTGAAAGATCCCTAGTTTATAATAAATATTCTGCATGCTGTTCTGAAGATCGACTGACAGAACAGTATTTATTTGAAATGTCCATTGGCTATGTTTTATCCTCTTTTGAAAGCTCCAAGATGCTTATAATATCTGCTGTTAAGTCTGGGTGTCTCTTTTAAATGGAAATTGCATAGCACAGACCCCGTCCAAAGTATCTGTTTGGATGAGATAAATTAAGTACAGAAGAGTTTACATTTCTAAGCTGTTCTGTTTGTGTGTACTAAATTATGGTAAGCTTAAGAGATCCAAAGTAGATAATACTTTTAATCTTCTGGCCATTTAAGTAGTAGCTTACAGCTTGTGTTTTCATTTTGGATAGAAAGTAATATACAATATAGATATAATTTACATTTATCACCAAGATATCACATACACTATGCTGCCTCATTATATTTATTATATGGGGAGGATAGAGGAAACAACTTTTTGAGCACTGTTGGTAAGTGCTTGTGGGCTAAGTATGAGTTAATGTATACAATACAACGATTTTTCTTTTTATAACCATAAAACCATATTATATAGATGGTTAATTATATAGACAACTGAGTTGTTATATCCCTAAAATAAAGCTATTCATAAGCATACAGTAAACATTTCATCTGTCTCATACTGAATTTAAAAGATGTCAATTTAATATATATGTGATACCTTGGAAGTGGGAGAAACCTGCTAATTTACTAATGTTTAAATATTGTGTACCAGGTGCACCTGGATGGCTTAGTTGGTTAAGCATCCAACTCTTGATTTCAGCTCAGGTCATGATCTCCCAGTTTGTGAGATCGAGCTCTATGTCATTGCTGACAGCACTAAGCTTGCTAGGATTCTCTCCCTCCCTCTTTTTCCACCTCTCTCTTGCTCCCTCTCAAAATAAATAAATATTTTAAATAGATAGATAGACAGATAGATAGATAGATATTGTGTACCAATTACACTAATAATCAATTAATATAGGATTGTTGATAGTGAAAGTCTGTCTAAAGACCCATGTGGAAATGTCAGCTACATTGAAAATGTGAACATAAATCTCTGAGACTGCATAATTTTAATGTGCAATTAATAAATAACAACTATGCAAAACTTCATTTATATTAGGGTCTAATAAATTTATATAAAAATTAGGAACAAATGCAAAATATAATAGAGTGAATATAATTCATTGAAAAAACTAAGTCAGTCTGTAAGCAGAGGGCAGTGATCGAGAGAACTCCTTCACTATATCACTATCCTCACCATTCTTCTTTTGCTTATACATGACAGATACATACAATGGAATGGAAAAGGGAAATAATAACAATAAGATGATATATTATATATTATGCTATTTCATAATATATGCTATAATGTAATGTTTTTTAGTCTGTTTAGCCTACTATTATCAAATACCATAGACTGGTTTATAAATAACAGAAATTTACTTCTCACAGTTCTCACAGAGGCTGGAAAAGTTCAAGATCAAGTCACTGGCAGATTCAGTATCTGGTGCAAACCCACTTCCTGGTTCATAGATGCTGCCTTTGTACTCTAACTTCACATGGCAGAAGGTGCTAGAGAGCCCTGTGGGGTCTTTTTTATAAGGCACTAATTCCATTCATGAGGGCTTCTCCCTCATGACCCAATAATCACCTCCCAAAAGCCCAACTGCTAAACACTATTTCACTGGAAATTAGAATTCAACAAATGAATTTTGGGGAGACACATTCAGTCCATAGCAGACACAAAGAGTCGGTATGTGCTCTGGCCCATGTACTGGGTGATGTGGAAAGCTCTCATGTTTGAGTTGGGCCCAGAACATAAAAATGCACTTCAGCAGGTCCAGGCTGTGGTATAATAAGCCTTGCCATGTGCCCATATAATTTTGGTGACCCTGTGGTGTTGGAGATGTTATCAGTTGGAAATTATGTGGTGTGAAGCTTTGGGCAAACTCCAAGAGGAAAATCACAATCTAAGCCCATGGGTTTCAGAGCAAGGCATGTTAGTGGACCCTGTAGAGATGGGATGCTTGGCCATGAGACACCAAGTGGTCATGTGTTTAGAATTTGCCATTATAAACTGGGTTCAGTGAGGCCAACCAAGTCAACAAGTCAAATGGATCCAGATGGAAATGATATATTTGGGATTATTCCAAAGCAGGGCTAGAAGGCATGAGTATAGGGAATGAGCAGGCAACTCAGACCTTCTTGTAACCAATGACAATTGTACCTGTCCTCTTCTTCCATGTGCACTTATGGTCAATTGGGTAGGTTCCATATAAGTAGCTAAAAGAAGAAAAAGCCTAAGCTTGGTTTTATAGAAGGGGTTACTTGGCATGTGGGGCAAGCTTAAAAGAGGTGGCAACTACATTACATCCACACGCAGGGCTGGTCCTTAAAGACAGTAGAGAGGTAAAACATGTTTTTGGTGGGCAGTGCTATGAGCAGTGAAGCTGGTCATACACTTTTTTGTAAAAGGAAGAATGACTGAAGTAAAACCATATTCAGAAACCTAAGAATCTTCCTAGCAAACTTCCTTCTAGGAAAAGGACCAGAAGATTGAAGGCAAGCAGTGGAGGGGGCAGATGAATATATGGGAGTGGATAAGAAGTGTGAAGAGTTTTGAACTGCTTGTTAATATCCTATATGGATAAGCATTGAAAATGTGATAAGAGCCAGTTGATGTTAGCCAACTTTCCTTATTAGCTGTCCCAAATTTGAAATAAGAGACATGTGAACTTAATGGTCATAGTGTCAGAGATGGAGGTTCTATATGAGTTAGGCAGCAAGAACTCCCACTTACAAAGGCCAATGTCTCACCTGTTAGCAATAGAGAGCAACATTTGGTCTCTGGTATGGCATTATTGCTCTAGGAGATCAGTTGGCCATTTGGTAACAAGTGACCAAATCAGGCTTTTTCGGCCTGGAAAGTTACCAGTTTGTCTTGACAGAGAAAGATAGCTATTCTGGGCATGGGCATACCTTTTCTATCTGCAAAGCCTCAGGCAGCACCACTGCCTAAGGGCAATGGAAAGTCTAATCTACAAGCAAGGAATCCCACAGAACATAGGACTTGATTACAACACACATTTTGCCACAAAGGGAAGTACAGATGTGAGCCCATGACTATGATATCTATTGGTTGCATCATATACTGCACTGCCCATGGCCACCCAACCTCATAGAATGAAAGAATTATCTAGATGTAGAACTAAGCATCAGTTTGGAGGCAACATTCTAAAAGGTTAATGTGCCTTTAGGATGCTGTGTATGCATTGAGTCAGAGACCCTTATGTGGTACTATGTCTTATTAGGAAGACAATATAAGTCAGGGAACCAAGAAATAGAAACATCATTGTTCTTAATGACCCACTGGGAGATTTTGTGCTTCTAATTTTTACAAGTCTAGAGTGTTTAAGATTCTGGCTTCCAAAAGAGTTACCTTTCCAGGGTACAAGGATCTCATTGAATACAAATTGTGGCTAAGGAAAACTTACTTGAAATTTTGTGCCTAGGGATGAATAAAGGAGTAGATTCTTCACCATAGGATTATACTATTCAAAAAAAAAGAGTTTGCACTTCTTTTAACAATATGGACAGAAAGAATACATGTGAAATGTAGGTGGTCCACTTAGGCACCTCCTAGTACTCCTTCACCCCATTTTAATTATAAATGGACACACACAGCAACCATTGCCTAGGAATGATATGATTATCAAGTATTCAGACTCACTTCCTAGCACCCTCATGTATGGAGATTTGGGTCACCACCTATAATGGGAGATTTATAATGGATAATGAATAAAGAAGAAGACAGCTGTTCCAGACCCAACATCAACCACAGCAAAAAAGAGAGAGAATTGTTCCCACTAACTTTCCTCTTCTTATTGTTCCCTTAAGAAGAGAGGCCCACAGGAATCATGAAGGAACTGCTCCCTAACCCTGCATGAAGGAGTAGATCTGTGTGGTATGAGAGTGACTCTGGCAGCAATGAAAATGCATCCCTCAGATCTCTGACTACAGGCAAAATAACTGACTGATGGCCCAGCAGCCGCACTTTGAAATCTATTGTCATTGTCTCACCAAGGCCATGTTTCCCATGGACAGAGTGCAGCAGGTTACTAAGGTTACTTCCTGTTTCTGGAAGATGTGAGATCCCTCTGATTGATGACTTTGGCTCAAGGGCTCCCCTTTGTGCCTTGTCAAACTTTCATCAAATCTCACTTCAATCTAAGTGGCTTCCACTTCACCTTCCTTCCTTCCCTCTCTTCCCCTCAGGGGCCAAATCAGCATTATAGTCTGATGGCTCTCCCTGCTGCCCAAGCTCATTTTTTCCTCACGGGCATTTTCCTTAATAGACCTCCTGCACATCTAATTGTGTCTTGATGTCTGCTTCTTGGAGGACTCAAACTAACAGAAAGACACTATTTAATATTATATTTAATAGAAACAGAATTCCTAAAAATGACAAAGATAGAATTTTAAATTAAAGTCTTAGGGGGATGGTTTAAATGGCAGATTAGACATGGCTGAAAAGAGAATTAGTGTCCAGGAAGTTATAGCTGAAAAAAATGCACATAATGAGGCACAGGGCACCAAAGAGATGAAAAATATAAGAGAAATCTAAGATACATAACGACTCGAATGAGAAAGCAGAACATGTATCTAATTAGAATTCCAGCAAGAGATAATAGAGAAAATGAAGAAAGGGCACTATTTGAAGGAGTCACTGATAATTTGCAAAATTGATAAGAAATATGAATTTTCAGACTGAGAAAATAAATAACCCAAACAAAATAAATAAAAATAATTAGTACTTCACACTTTATAGTAAAACAGAATACTAAAGACACAACTTAAAGAACTTTTAAAAAGCAACGAAAAAGAAAAGATAAATAACAGCTGGTTTTCCATCAACAACAATAAAGGCTAGAAAAAAATGTAATAATATTTTCCAAGAAACATAACTGAAAGAAAATAACTGTCAATACACCATTTTATGGTCAGTAAAATCATCTTTGAATAACAACTATAAAATCCAATCATTATTAGAAAAACAAAAACTAAGAGTATTTACACTTTGAGACCATCTTTAAAGAACTTCTAAAACACTTGTTTTAGGCCAAAGACATTGATCCCAAAGGCAAGGTCAGAGAATCAAAAAAATGGTGGGCAAAGAAAATGGAGAAGCTATGTGTAAATTGAAACAAATATTGACTGTATGTTTAAGGACAATGTTTAATTGTGGAGGCGGGGCAAAAAAAATGGGAGAGAACCAAAAGACTTACACAATACCAGGTATGTTGGATGTGAGTGGGTGATCAAGTTAACCCGTTTTAAAATTCTGTACTATTTGGTAGGAAGATAAAGGGTTTGATCCACTTTATATTTCAATAAGCATTCATGTTACAATTTTAAGAGTAACCACTGGAAAAATATTATAAATGGAAACTTCCTTACTATTACAAAGAAAATACAGGATAAAAAAATAAAAACAATCTATATCAGAGAAGATTTTTTTTAAAAAAGAAAAGTAGAATAAATAGATACAAAAAGACTTCAGTATAAACAAACTCAAAGATATCTGTAACCGCACGATATTATTTTGAGATATACGTGCATGGTGTTAAACTATGAAGAACAACAAGGGAGCAAAAGACAAAACTTTCACGATACCATGTCATTGGGAATGACAAAGTTGGATGCTATTATGAAGGGGTCACAAAGAGCTTCAAATTTTATGAGTAATCTTGTTTTTCTCAAGGTGACTAGTGGATACAGTGATATTTCTCTTTTCCTCTCTCTCATTTATATACATATATACATATGTGTATCATACTTATTTTCATGTGTTTCACAAAATTTCATGACAAATTTTAAAAGAGAAAAAACTACAAATTAGAAAAGATGCAGAGAAAAATAATCATGACAGAATCACTAGAATATGGAAGTCTCATTTTATGAGGAAAACATTCAAAATTATAGTTTAAAAAACTATGATACTTCAACTATTCTATTGTTTAAAATCTATCTGAATTACCTTAAAACCACATGTCTGAAGGCCTCATTAACATACAAAGTTCTCATCTTCTCTCATTAGCCTGAAGTTCAGAATTAATAATACAGTGGTAGCTGATGCTATGGAGCAAGTGAAAGCAAACTCAAATACTAAAGTTAAGAAGGGCAAATGTTCTGTGAGAGAGTCATTTAGGTGAGCCACAAAGTGTTTCATTAACTTTTTAAGATAATCATCCAAAAAACAAACACATAGAAATAGAATATTCTCATGGAAAATTTGCAAACCTCCCGAATGAGCTATATAGACCACAGCTGCAAAATTTCAATTTGATCGATCTTTGTTGAAGTTGAATAAGCATTTCTTAAAATGCTGGGGGAACAATGTTAGACAATGGTTAAGCAATTTTCCTGATAAATTCCATGAGATCTACCAAGTGGAAAGCTTCACTTTCTATTCTATACCTTTTTACTGAAGGCAAAAGATATTTCCTTCCTGCAGTAATAATAGCTCTCATGGTATACACATTAATCTGAGAACTCAAACTTTGACTAAGAATTTTGAATGCTAATGGTTGTGGGTGGAAAACGCAGTAATTTATGTGTCATAGCTAATTAAGATTACAGTATTTCAAGGCACTTAAAATTCAAGTTCAAAGAAATTTTAGTGCTTTGGTCTGATAGGTGGTGTCAAAGAGCCCTTAAGAGTGCTTCCTGCCTACAGCAATAGGCATGCAGTAGCTCATTCACCATATCCTATAATTAAAATAGAATAAAACTCACCCTTACTTCTTTTGGGTACTAAAATTCGTTCAGAAAAATGTAGTCATCATTTGCTATAATTTTATTTAAAAACAGAAAGTTTTGCAGTACTTTTTATTTTCATTAGGAAGGGCCTTTGATTGATTTGAGCTGTATTTCTGATACAGATGAAGTATGACATTATAAGCAGAAAGGAAGAGAAAGCAACCACACAGAGAAACAGTGAGCCTTTATCTACTAGAGCAGAAGACATCCATTTCTACAATCTGATGAGTCTACTCTACAGTGATGACTATACCATGACATCGTGTGAACATGTACTCTGAGAGCTAGCTACAAGGATACTTACAGCAGTAATATGAAGGAGAGAAAACAATTGGAAATGACAGAAATGTCCACTGTCACTACAATGGTTAAATAAATATGGCAAAGTCATATAATGGAGAATTACACAACATTGCAAATGAGCAAATGACAACTACACACAACATGAACTCCACAAACAATACTGAGTGAAAGACACCAGATACCAAATAATACATTTTGCATGATTTCATTTACATTAAACATAAAATAGGAAGACTAATCCATAATGCTAGAAGTAAGGATAATGATTACTTTAAGGGATAGAAGCCTAATTGAGCAGACGTGAAATGTTCTAATACAGTGGCAGTGTTTTATTTCTTGACCAATACTTACTGAGTTTTCATGGTTGTGTTGCTGAAACATTTTAAATTTCACCTGTAAAATGGAACTATGTCTATCTCAAGAGCCCTATCTCAAGTAGCAATGTATGGGAAATAATGCACATTGTGCCTGATGCCTGCTCAGACAGTTGGAATTGGCATTGCTATTATTATAAGTACTATGCTGTGCATATAATAAATTTGAAAACTTACGTAGTTAACCATGCTCTTTGAAGTGCTTTTATTGAATCTCCATTTGGTGTTATACAATTGTCAGGCATTGAGGTATTTCCTGGAAATAGCCTTATGAGACCAGCTGCTTCATTAAAGGTGTTGTGGAGGGCATTATTTATTACAGTACATGTGTTCTCTTGATAGGGACCTACAGAAGACATTTCTTTTTGATCTCAGTAGGAAAAGAGTTGTACTCCTGAAAAACAGATTCTGCCTAAATTTAATCTTACATATACTGTGAATCCTATAAAGAAACATATCTTTTTTCTTGACTTTCTATTTGGATACTGAAAAGCTCAGACAAATCTGTTCTCTAACTTTATCAAATGTGTAGAGATTTACAACATACATTTTTTGGATAGATTCCATTTCCCTTAATTACTTATTTTTATTTCACTTTTATACAAGCTATTTGAAACTCTTTTTGGAGTAAGAGGAAGTTATAAATAAATGAAGAGCCAACAAATGACATCATGTTGAATTCAGTTATGGAAATATCTGCCAAGAAGTGTTAATTAACATAATTGCCCCTCCATTGAAAATGTGTTGAATGAGTGACAAGAATGACTTGGCATTTGGGGATGACTTCTTTAAAAGCAGGTTTTGGGAAAATAAAGCCTGTGTTATGAACAATAGACTGGAATGCACTGAAAACAAGAGACAATAGAAACAAGGATGTTAAAGCCAGGATGGGACTGTGGTCAACAGAACGTTCAATACAGAGCACTCGAGAAGCATGGAGCATTGTTTATTGATGGTAGTTCTGTGGGACCACGGTGATAGCACTAAAAATAGAGAACAAGGGGGAAATCTAAGTATAAGAATAGTCCTGGTGACAAATTATACAGAAGAAAAAAAATGAAAATTCAGGGGTGATTTCAAGATTGAGCTTAGGATGAGAGTTTGAGGATCAGCACACTAAAGAATAGTTCATCAGTTTATAAGATACATATAGATATCTAGGAAATTTTTGCACTTCTCCAAAATAAATAATTTACAACTTAGGCTTTGTACTTCATACATTAAATCACTGGAATATAAGAAGGTTCTGTCTGAGTGTAAGCAAGGACCAGGTCAGTTAGAATTGACCAATGGATGAGCAAAAGGAAAAACAAAACCCATGATGATTTTAGTACTTTAAAAAACAAAACAAAATATAAAATCTTGGTTTGTGGGGTATCTGGGTGGGTCAGTAGGTTAAGCATCAGACTTTGGCTCTGTTCATGGTCTCACCACTCATGAGTTCGGGTCCTGTGTCGGGCTCTGTGCTGACAGCTCAGAGTCTGGAGCCCACAGCCCACCTCAGATTCTGTGTGTCTGTCTTTCTCTGCCCCTTCCCCTCTTGCATTCTGTGTGTGTGTGTCTCTCTCTTTCTCAAAATTAAATGAACATTAAAGTTTTTTTTAAAGCATGGTTTGTTTTAGAAAAATCAATAAAGCCATGCTGAAATGATCTATGTACATACATTAATTTATCCAAAACTACGTTAGAATAAATTACATCCAAGATACAATGGTGGATAAAATGCACATAGTTTTTGGCTTATCAAAGCTTTTATTTTGAGAAGCCAAATCTTCACATATATGTATATATTATTATATATAATTTATATATATGAAAAGTTTCTAATTTCTAGGAAAGTGGTTGATGTGACTGTGTAGCTTCCTTTTTCTCTTATGCCATAAGAAAATATTTTCCACAAAAATACAAGCTGCTATCTCTTCACAACATTTTTTGTAGATTTTAAAGTCTCATTACTATTCACAAAGCAGCATTACTAAAATAATGAAGACTTCTTCCTTAGTGATTTATCTGAAAGCTGCCTTCCTTATTTTATCTACACGTCATCTATAATTGGGAAAAGGGAAGTACTGAATTGATAAATTTTACAGGAGGGAATATATCTTGAATATGAAGTGTTATTAGTGTTGACAGTCCAATAAAAGAGACACAGTGGATGAATTTATGGGAGTTCTTGAAATTGGCTGAAGCCATTTTCAACACACTGTATTTCATTCTTGGGAAGAACTGAAGCTATATTTCTTATACCTTTTTCTAGAAGTTAACATATAACAGGCAGTAGATAACTCTCAAAATATACTTGGCATTATTCAAGTCCATTAACTTTTAAAACTAAAGCATTTGAGTATTGAGACTTCTAATTGGGATGTCTAGCCATTTAATAATTCCAGTTGGCTTATTTGACATAGTATGAGTCTGGAGATAAATATTACTGGGAAATTCACTTGAACTTGACATTTTCACCTTCAAAATGAAGATAATGTACTAGAATATATTCCTCAAATTCTTAAATGTCTTATGTTGTCAAATGGCCTGTGGAGGTTACCTGGTAGTTATACTTTATTTAGGTACCACACGTTTGCTGGACAAGTAAGGAATACTTACTTAATCACCTTGAGACATCATCTGCTTTATTTTTCAGTTTCCCTACCTTTCATTTGATTTTTGCAACTTTTTTCCCCTGTAGGGCAAGTTTCTCAGAGAAAGGTGGAGTCATTTCCCTTAGCCCTAACAACAAAGGGAATCTTATTTTTCTTTAGCTTGAAACATGTGTATCAATCAAGTCTTTCATTCAGGAGCTATGAGGGCCCAAGGCAAAACCTTCAGTCTGAGGTCGAGAATTTGAGGAATATATTCTAGTACATTATCTTCATTTTGAAGGTGAAAATGTCAAGTTCAAGTGAATTTCCCAGGGCAGAGCTGGGATACAAACTCAGAAATGATATACTAATAGCACACCAACAATTAGTATTGGCCTCTTGATTCCTATTTTTCTGCATTCTATGTTTTTTCCACTGAGGGGCTTTACCTTTATTTTTCTCTACAAATTGTCATTGTAGCTGATGTCTATTTGAGGTCAAATTCGGTCAAAATTACCCAGTAAGTTGAGAAGAGGACCCTGATGCTCTGAGTGCAAAACAGATGACTGTTCTTTGCAGCTTAAAAAATGACCTGGGACATTCCATTTAATTTTAAATTATTTTGGTACATATTTTTGATTTTTGAAATCATCAAAATATTTATCCCTCAAAGACATTTTTCAAGACACAACTTATCTTTGAATACTGAAATTATAACAAGAATGGGATGATTTGGAGAAATTGCAGTGTGTGCGTGTGTGTGTGCACGCATGCGCGTATGTGTTTTATGTGTGTGGTACCCTTCCTGCCTATTATTCCTGCAAATACCTAAAACACACTCCAAAAGCATGTGTGTTACCAAGCTGTTGTTCACACATACTGCATGTTGAGCACTTGCTTGCCTCCATCTTTTAAAGAAAATACCCAGTTAACTAGAGTATAGATAGGCTGCCCTTCAGTTATTAGGAATAATTTTTATCCATGTCATTTTCACACATGGACAGTTTTGATGGGGCTATGCTGACCACAGGATAAAGCTCAGATTTGGCTCCTACCTCTGCATCTACTTCTGTCTGTCCTCATCTTCCGCCGGAGGTGACAGACTCACATGCCTGAGGACTGTGACTCGCCCAGATGAAGATGGACACACACCTGTTTGAGTCATGGCTGCAGGAGGTGCCTGTGTCGAAGGGGTGTTGGCTGGGTCAGCTCCACCTGTTGTCAGCCTTGCTGGGAGGAGAGTTGCTAGATTCTCTAGTTTTCTTTCAAAAAAAGGCAGAAAGATGGCTGTTTTGATTTTGAAATACCCTAATCTCTTTCTAACATTTATTCATCCTGTTGGCCATGTTGATGGCCATTTTCCAGCCACAGGCTGGCAGCTTGTAAACTGCACAGCTGTGTTCTAACAACCCCGAGGACTTGGAGTTTGCTCAGAGTGCAAAATGTCATCATACCTCGGAGCTTTGGCTCATGTTGTCCTCTCTCCCTGCAATGCCTTCTTCTACGTATCCACTTAACAAATTCCTGTGCAGCTAGTCTTCAACACGGGTTCAAAGTGAACTGAACACAAATCTTTCCCAATCTCCCTCCCCATCTGATCTCCCAACAGCCCAGCGGAACTATTCCTTTTGCAACATTCCACTTAAGTCATTCATTCAATAGAAGAGGTGCTACACATACTTGGCTGTGATGTTCATCTCCTCCACTAGCATGTAAGAGACATCGATTCCTCTTTGTATCCTTGATGCTTTATATGGCGAACAGCACCTAGAATGTCCAGTGCTTGTTGAAGCACATAGAATAAAGAGGTCTCACAAATTTCCCTAATTGCATCCTCATTAGTCATCATTTTCCACATATATCAGAGCACGAAAGCTCTAAAAGGTTAAGTAATATGAAGGCTAAAGTTCAGATTTCAGAATTATGTATGCCCTGACACCTATGTATTTTCGCAGAGTGGTTGTTTGCTGCTGTCTCATGTGGGATGAATACATAAATGAGCCTGCTCTCAGAGGGCTTACATTCTAGGCATAAGGCTATAGCATTTTATTGCAATCCTATAAATCAACTGCCTGCTCTGCTGAAAGCAGATACTAACATTCCCATCATTCTTTTTGTGTGTGTGTGCAGAATCTGAAGCATAGAGGTGATAAGACATTAACCCTTTATCCAAAGATACACAGCAACTTAGTGTTAGAAGTAGCTGTAGAAAGAATTTCTAGCATTGGGTGCAGCAAAAAGGATTCCAAATATCTTTTTTGTTTCTTTTTTTATGTTTTTTTTATTTATTTTTGAGAGACAGCACGAGCAGAGGAGGGTCAGAGAGCGAGGAGACACAGAATCTGAAGCAGGTTTCAAGCTCTGAGTTAGCTGTCAACACAGAGCCCGACATGGGGCTCAAACCCATGAACCGTGAGATCATGATGAGCCGAAGCTGGATGCTTAACCAACTGAGCCACCCAGGCACCCCTGTTTCTTTTTTCTTAAATGAGGTTGCCAACTTCTTATCAGTTCACACTGTACACACATTATATGTACACACATAAAAAACACACACACAAATGTTTTTTAAAAATTAGAGCTCAACCACGCTTACCAGATTTCAAATTAACTTTAAATTGTCTCATTTTGCACTCTAAATTTTGAGGTGAGTTTGGCTCACAGTCTGCAATCCGGGACCCGGAGCCTGAAAGCCTATGTATGGAATCTTCCAGTGGCACATCCCTCTTTGACACCCTCCTCTGTCTCTTAGGTCCCTCATGACAATACTACACAGATTTACTTTACCTCCCAAACTTCCACATTCCAGCACTTTCCTGCCCTGAGCTGCCCCCTAAGTCACCTTACTCTCCACATCACAGTTCCCTTCCCCTTGTGACCCAGTTCTTCAGTCCCCTGCAGAGGACCATGGTTGTGATCCACTATGGGAATTAGGGGTGTTACTGTTCCTCACAAAAATTTGTACTGTGGCAGGGCCTTCTGTAGGCTCTAAGAGTAAAGGAACAGCCCATACACATTGGGAATTTTTGTCACACAGGCAAAGGACCATCTGAGGCCTCTGATACCAGCCATATTCTATATCCCACTCTTCCCTGCTATGTCATATTCTGAAATAAAGTTGGATGATGTATTAGTTGACCAGGGCATCGTAACAAGGCCACAGACTGGATGTCTTAACAGAAATTCATTTCCTCACAATCTTAGGAGCTAGAAGTCCACGATCAAGGTGTCAGGAGTGTTAGTTTCTTCTGAGGCCTTTCTCTCTTTGGCATAAAGATCTTCCCTGCGTACCTATAGTTGCCCTAATCAACTCTTCTTATTAAGATACTAGTCATGATGGATTAGGGCCCACTCTAATTATCTTTTTTTTTTTTTTAACTTAACTACTCCTTTAAAGACCCTATCTCCAAATACAGCCACATTCTGAGGTGCTGGAGGTTAGGGCATCAGCATGGGACTTTGGTGGGGGAGATACAGTTCAGCCTATAAGAAATGTGATGGTCAAATTCTCAAGTTCATCCACTTCTCTTGTATTCTGCCTCATATCAGAGCAATTTGGAAGGGAGTTGGGTCATTTGCTGAGGAGATCTGTTTCATTTAACTTTACAGCCCCAGGGACAGACACACAAATGCCTTAGGAAATGGTCTTCTCCTTCTAAGCTATGTTTGGTGGGATCAATCCCCCAGGGCTAGCTTATAGAGTTTGCGGCAATGAAACACGGTTTATATTTATTTTATATCACAGAATGTCTCTAAGACATTTGTACTAGAATAAAACGGTAAAAAAAATAAGTTACCAATACAAGTTTATGCTATCACAATTTTTCTTTTTGATATAGTATGTGGGCATCTGTGTTCTAGAATCTACACTATTTTTAGCTCTACAGAATACCCCTTCCATTGAAATCTGTTTAAAAAGGTTTTTTCTAAAAAGAATTTGGTATTACTATTGTCTAAAATTATTTTATTTTATGTTTTTAAATTTTAAAAATATTTACCTGTGACATTAATAATAAAAACCTTACATACCCCATTTGGATTTCATGCTTAAATACACTTCAAATAATTTTTGAGAATGTTAATTTCTACACTCAGTAATCTTTATGATGAAAGAAAAAATATGATTAGTGTGATCATTTACCTTTTTTATGCAATGGTTTTGTAAAAATTGATTCAGTTCATTCCCATTGGTCTCTAAGTCATGACTATTTATGATTCAGTAATCAATGAGGTGTTCCATTAATGAACAACCAATAAAATCTCTCCACTAAGATAAATGCAAATATAGCATGATCTCCTCCAGGTAAAATATACACACTCACCTGCCTGGAAAAAGAATGGAAACACAATCAAAATCTTAAGACTGCTTAAGTTTAGATGTCAAGAATTTAGGTACTTTTAATTTTGCTCTGTTATTTTTTTCTATATTTTCAATACAACAATATGTTTCAATTTCATAATTGGAAAAAACAGGAAAATTTGTTTTTAAAACAGAATAAAAATATACACATCATCAACCTAACTTTTAATGGTCATATCAAGTTGACCATTTAGCATATTATTCAATGGCTTACTTGTTTTTTAAAGTGGCAAGACTTTATATGACCTTAAAATGGTTAAACTAAATTCTATTATACTCAAGATTAAATGATATTTAAACACAAACATGTAATATGAGGTAATTGTAAAAAAATAAAATGTACCCACAAGACCCCACAGACTTCCATAGTTTGCACATAGGCAACTGTACTCTGTTCACAGAGAATTGCTTCAGGGCATGTTTTATGACTCCTTGTCAACAAATTATACTTACTAGATTTATAGGCTAAAGCCCCAGGTTTTCATTTTAAAACATGGATAATAAGATCTATCTCTTCTCTTTCCCCTGTGTCTTTTGGAGCCATACCAGCTCATAGAGAATAAAAACATAAGACAAAAACAGAAGTTTCTAGAATGCTATTTAGTAGAGTTAGAAAATGTTTACTTTATGTAGGGCTGATGTGAGGGTCCGAAAGTGTTTTCACTGTGTGGGAGAATCCTGAAAAATATTAATATGCATTCATTTATTCAATAAATATTTTTAAAGACTAAGTGCCATAGTCATTGCTCCTGGGACTATGATGGGGAATAAGACAAGGATCTTACCCTTGAGGGATTTATAATCTAGCAGACAAGGTAGACAACAAATAAGAAAGTAAACAACAGGTAAGATGATTATCTTATAATTGCCCTGTTAATTCGAACAATAGTAAAATCCATAATAGTTTTACAATTACAAAAAGTAATAGAACTTCCTTCTAAGAAAATTGAGTGCTGTGATATAGACTAAAAGAAAGGAGCTATCTAAGATAAAGACCGTGCCCAGCATGATTATTTTAGGTCTTCCGTAGGTTGAGGTGGCTGTGTTTTGCCCTTTAACGTGGGGACTGAATATTCAATGAGAAATTCTAGTGATGCAAAATTAGCAGCAGTAAGAAGAACTAATTACTACCTACCTGGAGTACTGGAAGTACTTTTTAGCGTTAGGGACATTTGTTTCTGTGGATTTATCTCATCTTTAAATTACATACATAAACACAATCATTTTACTTTCAAAGTTTTTGCAACATCTTTGACTTTGTTGGAAATCTCGGAAAATTTGCTGAACCTTTACTCAGCCCCTACAGAGCCATTATAAACCCATTTTGTGAAAGTAACAAGTAGAAGGATGGGTGGAAAAAAGAAAAACAAATTTTGTCACTCATGAAATATTCCCAGATCCAACCTTCACTAACCCCATTGTGTAAAACATTCGGAATATTATCGAGAGAAAGCTTACGAGTGTAAATATACTTATTCTCAATGAAATCAACACCATCCAACTGATTTGTAACTATTCCCTTAATGCTGCTATAAACTTTATTGCAGTGAAAACACTGGTTCTACAGATTGCTTTCCTCTTCCTCAGGATGTGTTTGACCTTTGTGGCATTGCCACTATAAATCTCCTGGCCCAACAACCTCTTGTCTGCAAGTGATTTCAAGCACTATCATAAAAATGAAACAGACAGACTTAATTTGAGTTCCAGACTTGAGGAAACTCAACTAAAATATTAGCATAATTTCACTGAGGACAGAGGAAATTGTTAAAATATGTGTATTAGAGAGTGTCTGCCATTCAATCCATCTTTTTTCTGGCTCTTGGGTGCCACCCAGTGATTAACTTAGTGGCAGGTTTCAAAAGGGGTCTGTGGTGCACAGTCAGCCACTGATCACAGGGAAGCAGGGCCAAGGATGCTAAGGGTAATGAGGGCTGAAGTCTAAAATGTAGGAATAAAACATTATTTCTGCTTAGGGATCTTTGTCCCATCCACAAAAACCTAGTCATTGATGATGTGTTCCTCCAGACATCCAGACATTGCAAATAATCCCATCTGTGCATAAGGAAAATCAGATCTTCAAAACACAGACAAGGCCCACAGGCGCATGGTGAAGAAGAATAGTAAGGAAGTAGCCAGGGTCATTCAGCCTCCTGTTTCCTAATCCTCTTCCCCTGTTCTGTCCCGTGTGGTCTAGACCCTCTCCCCAGTCCCATCCTAAGACAGAGCATGAGAAACTCTGTAATTACAGAATCAGAAGCTGACTGAACCGGGCAATTATTCTCATCTCTCAAACTGACTAGATAGTTTCTTATCCATAAAAATTCATAAAGGTGGGTAAAAGACAAACACTTCCCTTAGCCTCCCACTTTACAAAAATCAATAGCTTGCCAGCGTTGTTGCTGTATTCAAGCTGGCTTCTCTCTTTTTCTCTTAATACTATTTGTGACACATATAATACATTTATATCAAGGTTTGTGTCATTGTTGGAGCTGAAGCAGTATGTACTCAATTTAGTGGTGCTTCTACTTTTATCTAGAAAAATATAATGAGCTTATAATTAATAGTTCTCTGTGTTATATATTTTTAGATTTTTATTATATATTACATATTTATTTTATTATTATATATAATTATTACATATATCATATGTAATTATATATATTTAATGTACATATCATCTATACATAATATGTAATATTATCTACTTTGTCATTTGTCTAGTCTCTCTTCTACTAAATTCTGTTTTTTTATTTTTTTTTAACATTTATTTATTTTTGAGAGACAGAGAGAGAGACAGAGCATGATTGGGGAGAGGTATAGAGGAGGGAGACACAGAATCTGAAGCAGGCTCCGGGGCCTCTGAGCTGTCAGCACAGAGCCCGAGGCAGGGCTCAAACCCACGGACTGTGAGGTCATGACCTGAGCCAAAGTCAGACACTCAATCGACTGAGCCACCCAAGCACCCCAAATCTTCTACTAAATTTTAAAGCCCACTTAGGGCCACTTAAGCGGCCCACTTACAGGCCCACGCAGACTTTGCTGAGCACAGGGGCAGAGCCCACACAGAAGGATGAACGTGAGACAGATTCCTCAAGCCGTTGTTTTCTTCCCACTCAGTGGACATCATTATAGATTCTGAAGGAAGCAGGAAAAGAGGACAGGCAGCTGAGAAAGAAAAAGGAAATATATGCTCAAGGAGACTAGAAAGGTCCCTAGGAAAGGTACAGAAATAGCCGACCCGACTCTAAAGCGGGAAATGGTACCTGCACCAGTTCCCCAGTCTCCGTAGGTGTACTGGCTCCCACACCCACTCTCCTTAGAATTTCTTCCTCCTCCACCTTCTCTGCCCTCCTGTCCTAAACTCTGCCCTAGAGGTACAATTTGGCTGAATAAAGCAAACGGTGGTGCCAGTAGGTCCAGATGTTGACTTGAGACAGGAGGGGACAAGAGGACTTCATGTACAGGAACATCTAGGAACCACCAAGCTGCCTATGAGCTCAAGAAGTAGAAGACACAGGGCAAACTGGGGACAGACACAAAGAAATTAGCCTCGGAAGGAATCTTTAGATGAAACGCACAGGATCTGGATTGGCATTTCTCTAATCTCCCATGAGATTTGAAGGGATGGAGAGGGTCCTCTCAGGTATGGCTTAGCCCTACCTGGTTGTTGTCCTGATGCCTTTCTTCCTTAAGGAAGAAAGAGGGGAGGGGAGGGGAGAGATCCATGTTCCCAGACCCTCTCAGCTGCATGTTCCCATCTCACAAGAAACCTGTTTTGCCAGAAACAAACAAATTGATGATTAGGCCCTTATACGGGTCGAGAAAGAGATCCATGAGACCCCTCCTGATTCTAATTTCTCACAGTGGTATCACAATAGGAGAAAGATAAATTGTTTTGGTTTGTAATGAGATCATATTTTTTGGCCAATTTTAGTCATTTTTGACCCGCTTTCATATGAGAGACACTGCATATGCGTATTATCACCATCATCATCATCATCATCCTTTAGTTGTATAAACTGAGGCATAGCAGGGGTAAGTATTTGCCCAAACTTATGTTGTTGGTAACTAGTAGGTAGAATTTGTCTTCTGGCAATTTGACCCCCACAGACTTTTAGTAGCTCATCATTTGATATAATTCCTAAAATGTCATATATAAAAACTTAAAAAAGATTGCAAATAAAAATTATTCAAGTCTTGATATGGATAAACAAACTAACCTAGGATCAATATGGATTAAATAAATATTAAATAACCAAATTTCCATTATTTAACACCATTATAATATCATTATTTTTGGAAATACATTCTGACTTTGTATTGACTTTCAAATATAATTATGACACACAACCAGTTGGTAAGTTGAGTATTAACTATGTACATAATTTACTGGGAAAACCAACCAAAATTATTACTTGCCACAAAATCTGATATTTTAAATCTGTAATTTCTGAATTCCATTCCAGTCCTTCATTAACATTAATGAGGATAAATTCTTTTATCTCATAACTGCTGACAGTCAAGACACTTAAGTAGAAGCTTTGGCTTCATCTAAGGCTTAATTGGGTACTTCATTGAAGCTCCTATAGTTTCTATAGTTCAAAGCATGAAAGAAATAACTATCCTTAAAGAGATGCTTGGTGTATGCATTAGCAAGTCTCTGCTTCTCAAATGAGACATCTGGTGAGCATTTCATTTTGTACAGGTTTCATTCTGATGAAAATAACCTCCAAATTCATCTTCAAATGACTAATATCTTAACATATTGAGTGGAAATGTTTTATACTGTCCAATTGGATATAAAAAATGAGTCTGACTGATTTTTATTATTTGTCTCTAAAAATAATTGATCCACTTACTGGTTGATCATTGACAACAATGGCTCTCCTAGAATTAGGTAGAAGATTCTGTTGCCATCATATTAATGGAAGAGTATTTTCCTGTTTGTTATAAGAGGAAAGAATGATTCCAATCCATCTCAAAATTTTAGCAGGTGGTCATACAAATTTACAAAGGATGGGCTGGGAAAAGCCTAATTTTGAACCACTTAAATAAAACTTTTCTATGACAAAAGGACATCAGTGCTATTCTAATGCTCTGTGTTGCACTGTAACAGAAACGCTAAAGGAGAATGACATATCCTAGACTGATGTTACATTCCTTAACTGGGCTTGAAATCACAGACCAATATGATGGTGCCTAAATGCTAACCTGTGCTCTGGAAACAGACTCGTCTCTGGGACCCAAGAAGCCCAGAATTAGCTCCCTTTGAAGAGGATCAGACCTCAAGGGCTCATTGGACTGTTGTAAAAATCAAGGATATTCAGGAAAAACTATCAGTGGGGTTAACAACTTTTGAATTGGACAAATGGACAAATCATACAAATACACAAATACTCTAGGTCAGCCACTTTTCACTGCTTTGGAGAAGATATTTACCTTCCTCTTGAGCTTACATGTCACCATATTAGAGCTCCCCTTCACCACTTGTCCCCTGCCCTCCATTCTCTCTTCCCCTGCTTCCTCCTTCAGAGCACTTATCACAACTGAATATGTTATTTATCTGTTTACTGACAGTGTCCATGGGCTAAAATGTAAGCCCCATGAGGGCAGGGTGTGTACAGTGATCACGTAATAAGCGTTCAGTGAGTGGTGGATGACGAACTATAGGGGGACTCAATTTACCCTCTGTAAAATCTTGTTTGTTGAGATTAGATGAACCCTGTTCCTTACATAGAGTAGGTACTTTTCTGCACATTTCTCACACTGGTTGTAGGGAGAACAACTTGGTTCTGGGAAGCTCTCAGTCTCACATATCCTACTGTCCATCACCACTAACATCAAAACCACATATTTCTTTATGAGTCACGGGTGGATAAGATGGCATATATAGGGGATACTCTGAAGTTTCATGAAGGTTCCTGGAATCTCACAGTTCTGAAACCTTTACTTTCCCTGAAATAGAATGCTCCTGGGCCTAGAATGCACCTGAGGTCAGACTGCTGCCTCTTTTGAGCTCAGCCTGAAAGATGGCACTGAGTTTCTCCAGTGAGGGACCTTTTCATTTCCACAGATTTTTCTTAACACAAGAATCATGCTATTTTATCTTTCCCTTACTCAGAGTGAACCTCACTCCTTTTAAGCTCTTTCATCTAAAAAGTTATTTTTCCTAAGGGAAATTTCAGAAAATGAAAAAAATGATTTCAACTGTAATGGCAGAAACCCTTGGTTTAGCCCCCTAGTCCTTAGCAAAACCTCTTGTTTGCAATGAGAGGCAAAAACAGTGAAAAGACAGCAACTAAAATATGTTCTTATCTTAAATACTTATGCAGCTATAAGTCTGATTGAGTTAGCCAAAGATCTTACTGATGTGTATCCCAGCAAAACAGATCCTGTTTTGCACTCACATGAAGACAGATGTAGCATCAGTCTTCTAACAATTGCTCTCTTGATCTCCTTAAGTCAGTAGCACTTCCTCGGCTGGCTAAGTATTTGCTTCAGAAAGATAAGGTAGGATGGTGAAAGTCTAAGCAAGGCTCTGCCCATGAATTCCTAAAATCCAACTGCTAATTGTCAGAAACAATGGCACCTGGGAATCTGAATGTTGTGAATAACTGGCCCTGACTTCATGTTAGTATCTGAAGTCTGAGGTGGAAAGAGAAGCGCCATGAACCACTTTAGCTGATTTATCAGAACACAAATTCATTCTGCAAAAGTCATATGGAGTTGGTCAAGGTCTCTTAATTCACTCTCATGAATAAGAACATGCTTTTGACAAAGTAATGATGCTTCCTTGGAATCTTTGCTTTTAAGCTAAGAAATCCCAGACACCAAGACAATGCAATGGTCAACTTTAGTCATTGCAGTCCACCTGAAAATGGAATGTTTTATGGCCAAAGTAATTCATGTTTATTACTTGAGGATAGGTTTAACTTTCCTGGCAGTTTCTTTACTATGTCTCCACAGTAAATGTAAAACACTGTATCTCTGAATCTTGGATAATCATGTGATTTGGCTTGTTATAAAAGGTGGGCCAGGATTTATTTTAATATTAAAATGCCCATTATGATAGTGGCACAACATGATTTGGGTATTCACTGATAGGACTGAGTGCATTTACTATCATTCTTTAGAGTTGTGAGTGGTTTTATAGCCAGAAAACCTTAGCCAAAGATACAGCCAAAGATAGCGAGGCTGGAAAAGTCCAGATACAATTGTTGATCACTATAAATTTTAAAACAAATCCATAGAAGTAACTGTAGAACTTTCTGATGCTGACAAAAATAGTTTTGTCAACTTGTGTTAGCCTCTGGAATTCTACTGTCTGCTTTTTTTTCTTGAATAATGATGAATACACATTTTGCTAGCACTGTGTAGCAAAACATATCTCCAGTGCAGTAGTAGTAGGGCTCTCTTAAGATTATTTGGAAATGTTAAAATGTGCGGATATCTGTAAGTTTCACATGTGAGATTATCGTTAGATATCAGTTTTCATAAAAATATTGCTTTGTATTGAAGAAAAATTATTTCAGAATAGAACACAAATTTTAAATATATTTTAAAGATGAAACATGAGATTTCAAAGCAGTTCTGACCTTGCTATGCACCACTTCTGGCCAGGCCCCTGACCTAGGATATATGTAGTCTTCTCTCTGCTGTGGGGATACTTAGTGGGAAAGGCTAAGAGGCACTGCTTTATGCTAGAGTACCAGTGATAAGAAATTATCATGTGAGGGCACCTGGGTGGGTGAGTCAGTTAAGCATCTGACTCCTGGTTTTGGTTCAGGTAATGATTTCATGGTTGGTAAGTTCAAGGCTCGCACTGGGCTCTGCACTGATGGTACACAGCTTGCCTTGGATTCTCTCTCTCTTTTCCTCTCTCTCTGTCCCTCCCCTGCTCACACACACACAGTCTGTCTCTCTCTTTCTCTCTCTTTCAAAATAAATAATTAAACTAAAATAAAGAAATTCTAATGTGTTCACAAACTTAGAAGTGACTGGCCACTTCACAATTTAGAAAGTTATCCTTAAACTACAATTCAGTGTCATGGAATGCCTTTCCTATGAGCCCTAATGGGGCTCTGCAATGGTTGCCTTTTATGGAAGAAAAATGTGGTAGAAATTAGTACCTGAATGATCTGAAAGGCTTAGTTTGCCTTTGAAGGAGGTGCATGGTGGTTTATTCTTTCTTTCTCTCTACCTTGAATGAAGCAAGTGTCAATCATTCTGGGCAGTGACATAATGCCACTATTATTACAGTTCTGATTTTACAGTTTTCTTTTTCTACTGATAGGTCAAAGCAATGTAAGACTTCCTAAAATATTTCTGTGAGTTTATTTCCAGTTGATGCCATAAAATATTCATCCAGTTGTCCTGAGAGCCCTTGAACTGATCAGAGTCCTAAACCTCTTCCTCCTCTATGTCAAGGGATTGGCAACTTTTCCAGCAAAGGCCTGTGAGATCTCTACACTACTTAATTCTGCTGCTGTAATAGGAAAACAGCAATAGGCAATAAGTAAACAAATGGGCATTGGCTGTGTTTCAGTAAAACTTGATTAACACAAGTATGGGGCAGAGACACCTGGGTGGCTCAGTTGGTTAAGCATCTGACTTCATTTCAGGTCATGATCTCACAGTTGGGAGGCTCCAGCCCCACATCACGTTCTGTGCTGACAGCTCAGAGCCTGGAGCCTGCTTCAGATTCTGTGTCTCCCTCTCTATCTCTGGCCCTCCCCTGCTCACACTTTGTCTCTCTTTCTCTCTCTCTCCTCTCTCTCTCAAAAATAAACACTAAATTTTTTTTTTAAAAAACCCACAAGTATGGGGCAGGTGGAGAGGAAAGCAGATATTGATGGAGCACTGTAATTAGCTGAGCGCTGCTCTGTGTTCTTGCTTAGTGGGTTCCGTTGCTGTCCATTCCTTCCCCCATATTCAAAGCTCTCTCTCTTCATTCACATCAAAACAAACTTATCGATAAAGCTTAGTTATTTTAGTTTCCAAGGGCTGTTGTAACAAATTATAACAAACATGGTGACTTAAAACAATAAAAGTGTTACTCTTATAGTTTTAGAAGCCAGAAATTCAAAACCAAGATGTTGTTGAGGCCGTGTTCTCTGAAGACTCCAAGAGAGGAAGAGCCTTTCTTGCTTTTTCCTTGCATCTTCCTAGCTTCTGTGAGTCACCAGTAATCCTTGGTGTTCACTGATCTGTGGCTGCATCACTCTAATCTCTGCCTCCGCTGCCACAAATTTTCCCCCTTTGTGTCCCTAAATCTAAATTTCTCTCTTACAAAGACACTGGTCATATTGGATTTAGAGCCAAATCCAGTATGCCTTTTTTTAATGTTATCAATTTTGCAAAGACTTATTTCTAAATAGTATCATATTTACACGTTTTGGGCAGACATGAATTTAGGGGGAGGGCATACTTCCTATTTTGTAATCTGTCTTCTACTTTCCTCTTAGCTATCACAGCCCTAATTCAGTTCTTTATCACCACTCTCATTGGACTATTCCAACAGCACCCTCTCAGATCTTGTTCCCCCACTAACTAGAGTGACTTTTCTAAAATGCAAATTTCCCCATCTCACTCTCCCTTCTGAAATACTTGTTATTTTGACAGTGTCTTTCCATCTCTTTGCCAACACACATGATAAATGAGTTCACTGTGAGACAGCCTACTGGGGCACCCAGATCCCGTGTGGACAGACTACCCCTCCTCTCCTTTTTCTCTACTCAATCAAATATGCTTTAATTTATAGAAAAAGTAAGTCATTTACATTATTCCTACTGATAACATACTAGTTTTAACTTGGCACTGATTGTGCTAAACAATCTTTTCAATTCTATGGCTGAAAATTGCTGGTGTTCTGGATACAGCATTCCTCCATCATGGGATCTTACTAGCCCCTGGTTTTTTCTCTGTCCTCTAGAGACTGAGTACCTCTGCAGCTTCTGATTATTATTTTACTCATCCAATTCTTGCCTTTCTTTCTTGGAGAATGCATAGACTCTGTCTTCAAGTAACTTAAAGATAACATAGTTCTCACCTTATCCTTGAAGTTCACTTGGTGTAATTGGACAAATCTGACAAGTACAAGTGTACTTGAAGGAATAATGACATGGATATTTGTAATCAGGTCTATCCTAAAAAATCTAGGACACACGGCTGCCCTAAAAAATATAACAATATAATAACAGGTATTTTTTATTTAATCTGCATTTTCAGATTTTCTGCAAGAAGCAAATGCTATCATAAAGGAATGTGATAGAGAGAAGTCTATCTCCTGGTCTTAGACATTCTTAGCACTAGATCAGTTCTGTGTACGGCAGGACAATTGTCCTCAAAAGCAAATCTCATCAATTGCTTTTTAGAGTCTTCTGGGAAAGGCCCTTTTAAAAATATGATAAATGAGACCTTTCATGGCTTGCTCCTACAAATCTGTCAGCCGCCAAGGAGCCTACCTCAGAGTCCGGTACTAAGCAGTTCCTCAGAAAAATATCTCTTGCATGAATGAATCAAAAAATGAATGACTAAATGGAATTTTTACAACTTGAATACTTTAAAAAAATCCATGGCTTATTTCATCACCCAACTAAGTCTTCTTTAGATAGATGAAAAAGGTAAAACACAGAAAACGTAAATAACTTGCCAAAAGTCACACATGTGAACTTATAGGTATTATGACTTCCAATCCTGCTCCATAAAAGAGAATAGTACATCTACTTTCACTTTATCATTTTAAGCATTCCAATTTAGCTATGCTGCTATAGTCAATATTACAGTTTCAAAAGCCATTGGCCTGTTGGTTAAGTTTATGTGAGGTTGATGTAACTTTTCATGAACCCGTAAGAGAATAGATTCTCTATTGTAAACCACTGAACACTGAAAGTAGCTATGTTTTTATTTTATTTTATTTTATTTTGTAACACTGTTAAAAATTAAATAACCATCTCTCTATTTGATGTTTATAATGTATGATCATGACTAAGTTACATACTCACGTAACATGTTCAGAGATTTGAAAATATGGCACACAAAGGTACATTTTTTTCTTTCATTTTCTCCCTAGCACCTGCTTGATAGTTCTTTATGTTATTAAGGTTTTTAAGTAAAAGTATCTGCATACATTTCCTCTGAGTGTGACTAGTGCTCTCTATTAACAATGCTGCTAAGAAAGGCAAGATTTGTCTGAAAGCGATAATGATGTAAGGATAAATGCATAATAACTCGACAAATTAAAGGAAGATTTGTGGACTATCAACTAAATTATATTGTACAAGCAATCAAAATAAATTGAACATAAAATGACAGGATGTCTCATCACTACTTAATACTAAAACAACACAGTGAAGGAAAATTATAAAAGTAAACACTATTCTAATGTCAGAGGAAAGTGAAAGAAGCATAGTTCAGTCAAACATATTTTTTATTTTGATAGAGTATCAGCACACACAAATCATCATTATTATTCTGCTGTCTTGATACAGCAATCAAACTGCTTTTTGGCTGCAGACATAGCATAATGTCAGTTTGCCAAGAGCATTTTAGAGCACTGTAGGGAATACTGTTGTAAGCCTAGTTCTTGTGTCTTGTGGATGAAAAAGAAGAATGTTAGAGACCAAACTCCCTCAGCTTCCCTCACTTCCTGGCTTTCCTGTTCAAAATTTCCCTGCATCTTCATCCAACTCCTCCCCCACTTCACCTCTTTTCCTTCTCTTCCATTCTAACCCTTCTTCTTAATTCCTTACTCCCATCCTGAAACACTGCTGAATCAATTAACTGGTCCCCACCCACTCCCCTCTAACAGTTGTTACTGTTCCCCTCTTCAAAAGTCCCTTCCACTTAGGCTGCCAATACGCTATTGTTTTCCTATCCAAACCCAACTTTCTCTTGATCCTGCCATTCACTTGAACTATCCCAAGTTTTCCAGTTTTCTCCTTCAGGTCATTGCCAAACTTCTGGAAAGATGATTGTCCACATTCACTGACCACAGTTGCTAAGTGTCTTCTCAGACCGCTGATCTAATCCTCCCAATTACTGGAAACATCTCTTTCCAAAACTCATTGACTTTGGCATATGAGACTCTCATTCATCATTCCTGGTTCTCTTACTTCTCTGACCGTGACTTTTCCATGTTGTTGTCTTCTTCTCCTTCTTCTTCTTTGTAATCTCATCTAGTGCTTATAGGTAAATACCAAATTTTTGCTTATCTGCTTAACTTTAAACTCTTCTTCATTCTGGACAAACATTTCCATCAGTATCCTGGATATCTCTGTTTTAATGCTCTACATGGGTCTTATGCTCACTCATTAATTTATTCATTCATCTAACACATACTTAAATACCTACTGTTAGCGAAGATGAAAGGTTAAGCTGTTATCCAAATACAATGGTTTTAATAAGGGAGGTGTTTATTCTTTTATTTAACAAGATAGCAGAGCACCTACACTTAGTGAAATCATTCAGACACCCAGGGCCCTTCCAACCTGTAGCTCTCTCCTCACAGTGTCTACAAATGTATGGCCAGATCTGGATCACTTTCCTGTCAGCATGTGAAAAAAAAGAAGGAAAACAGAAAAGAGGTCTACCTGACTCCAGCTCATGTGTCACTCCCCTGACTTAGTCATGTCTCCACCCCTAACTCGTAAGGGAGGCTGAGTCTAGAGGCGAATGCCCACGCACTCTGCTAAACTCTATTGCATTGGGAGAAAGGAGGGGCTGCCAAGAGCAACTAGGATCTCCATTCTTATTACAGCTACACTTTGTACCAAGCATTGAAATTCATTATTTGGAATAATCTCATTATACTTCCTCCTAAATCTGGGTCTTGCTCAGTATTTCATACTCAGGCAGAAAATGCTATCATCCTTCCAGCCACACTGTTTTAAAGCACCCCAGGGTATCTTTAATCAAACTTTCCTAACTCTCTCCTTATAACACAACTTTCCAAAGTGTTGTGTCATCTTCCTCTGTGATATTTCTAGCGTAGGCTCATCCTTTTCTACTTTCCCTAATACATTTGAAGAGTTAATTACCATTTATTTAGAAAAAAGATAATAGCTTCCTTACTTATCTCCTCGTGTCTTGCTCTGCTCTACTCATCCTATACATGTCCCAGAAGTCTTTTGAAGTAAGTGCAGCCTGAATATAAAGGAATGAAGTGTGGAATCCTCAGCATGGCATTCAAGGCTTATAGGGATATGTGTCCTTGTCTCGGATTGGTGGGATTAGTTACAATTGCCTTCTTATCCATGTCACTGACTTTGATATGTTTTATGCTGAGTCACGGTACATGTTCTACATTTTCTTCTTCTGCACATTTATTCATATTTTTCTATTGGTTGCAATGTCCTACTAGATCTACAAATCCAAATGCTATCAATATTCCAAGGCCTGGTTTAAATTCCAACTTTTCCAAAAAGCTTTCCATGTTTCCTTCAGTAAAAATTATTTCTCCCATTCCTTTGATCCTGTGTAAAACTTTATCTGTACTTCTCTTGTGGTACTTAATTCTTTATTTTTTGTGTTATAATACAGGCTTATAGGCACATGCCTTCTTTTCCACAGTAATTTCCAAATTTAGGGACCAACGCTAATTCTTCTGTATATGCCATTTCAGTTCTAGTACAATGCATGAGGCATACTGTGTGTTGAACAGATACCCGTTTAATAAATGAGCATTTGAAGAATGGGTTAAAAGAAATCTAGAATATGGTAAATAGAGAGCAGAGAATCTATTAGGAAAGCATGTTATTTAACTGAAGGACTGATAGACTATTACCTGTGGAGCAGATTTCCACTTCATAAAGTATCAAGAAAGCATTTAGAAAGACATGTTTGGAGCAATAGTAGTTGGTATCTGGTTCTTGTAAGTTTAGTAACAGGAATACAGCTTTAAAAGAATTATCATATAAGTACAAATATTTTGCCCAACAAGACACACTTCACTTATTATCTGAAGTGCTTATGAGGTCCTAAGTTAATGAACTATTGTAGGGTTTTTTTTTTACACTACATTTTCCACTGAAGCCTAAAAATATTGAAATAATTTTCATTCTAATTATTCTGTGGTATTTCCAGTCACAGTCAGAAGTAAGGCTATGAAAACTCTTACAAGAAAGACCCTTTTCATAGTATTTTCCAATTGAATTTTATAGCTTGGAGATATTGCAATTCTTAGGATAATTTTCCCAGAAGTCCAACATTTTTCCAAGCAAGAACTCCAACTCTTTTGACATGTATTTATCTGACGCATCAGTAAAATCAGACTAGATTTTCACTTGCAGCAGCCATGCATTTGCCTTCTGGAGTTAAGGCAACATTTTAAAGTGGCAGGATCTCATAAATGTTTCATGGAAAATAAGAAAAACATGCTATAAAAATCACCAAACCGTGAGATAAGACGGAAGAGGAAGGAGTGGGTGATCAGTGAGGCTCTCTGGGATGATTGTGGAGTAAGTTCTCTTAAATATTGGGCCAGATTTCCACAACTCGTACGCACACATTAGATAATTCTGAAATTGCTTTAACCCTTTCAGAAGCCATACCACCATTATCCACATAGATAATTCGGCCAGTCCTATGTAGATATGTTTTTGTTCTGGAGCCCACATTTCAGTTAAAAGTGGCTCCTTGTTAGCTGTGAAATCTTGGCAAGTTATTTTACTCTCTCTGAGCCTCAGTATCAATATCTATTAAATGCCTGTAAGAGAAGTTTCAACTATATCGATAAAGGTGGGTACATAGACTTCTATTTTCTTATTTTTTAAATGTTTGAAATATTTTATTAAAAATTTAATATGTGGTTAAAACACAGGCAAGATTTGTAAGAACATAAGGAGATTATGAATGTAAATTATTGAGCTCAGCACAAGCTTAATAACTGCTCATTATTATTGCAAATAATGATGATGCCACCTGCCAATGATGGTTACTACAATTCTGTAGCAATAGTTATGTACAGAGGAATATAATGAAAACTGAGAGGGAGAAGAGGGTGATTTAAAAAGATAATAAAACATAATTCCAGTCCTCTATAATCTAAGTAGTTTATTTTGGGGTGATATAACTTACAGGCATGAAATTACTAAGTATCAATGCAAGGCAGTATGTGGTTAAGGTCAAAAGTAATTGTGCATATATATGTTCCAAAGGAATTCAGAGAACCATGTATTCAAATAGTGGTGTGTGTGTGTGTGTGTGTGTGTGTGTGTGTGTGTGTGTATGAGATAAATATTGAAAAGGACCTTGCAGGACTTTAGAAAAACAGAACCTTTCACATTTCTGCCCAGAATGACAGAGTACCATCAGAGTTTGTTATTTAAGAATTCTTTCTGAGCCCATTTTTGGAAACCTAGAGACCTATTTGTGACAAGAGTTTCCCCTCCTGCATACAAATACCACCCATGTACCATTATCTTGCCATATACAGTAAAACATAAAATATGTAGAAACCACTTAATTGATGATTTAACAAAATACACATGAACCCCAGGAAATTAACAAGATGGTGGTCCCAGGTTAGCATGAGGCATATAGCCTTCTGCTTCGCTGTGGTTTTCTGGCATGCTTATTAGACTCCTGGGCAAGGAAATGCCTCTACCTAGAGATTTAGACACTAGAATTGATACTCCCAAGCGAAAGCACACTATTTGTAATAAAAGCAGTCTTTGTGTAGAGAAAATAAAACTGCAAAGTTTGTACAGTTGTAAACCACCACTGGCTCAAAAGTTATTATTCCTGTTTAACTCTCAGATTGAAAAAGAAAAGGCTTTAAATCTGATATATTTTAGTCTGTAACAGAAAAGAAAGTGAAAGGGAGGGAGAGAGCAGGTTTCTGTCAGTCTAATCTCATTACACATGTAGCCATTACAGTCAAAATGAGTTTCCACTGAGTAAGTTTGGGTGAGTTTCCAAACCAAGTCTCAGAGGAAAAAGAATCATTACACTAGAGTCGTGTGTTATGAAATGGAGCTTCCTATTGTACCAGGGAATTCACATTCATGTCTGCTTAAGCCAGGGGGTGATGAGATGAATAATCCAGATTTTGTTCAATATAACACTGACCTGAATGAACAAAGGGGAGACAAAACATTTAAAATACATAATGTTAATACCCTGTTAAAGTTTACAGAAATTGCTTTGAAAAAATATGCGTACAATACATCTCTCTTGCTTCAGTTTTACCTCCTACTCATCTCTCTATTGTACACTTTCTACTCAATATCATTTATCAGTTGGCCTGTTGATTACCTTTGACCACCTCACTTCTTTTCCCTTCTTTCTTCCTGTATGTAAAATTGTGTTCTCTCAAAATATAAGCTACTTGATGGCAGGCAATCGGCTTGGTCTTTGCTATTATCTTTAAGGACAAGGAAGGTCTTCAATAAATGTTTCTCAAATTCTGAGTATTTTGGAAGCTCTCTCTGCTGGTGACTCCTTGTGAACTCAATGTCATAAAAGATGGTATACATTTTAAGAGAGAAGGACAGTAATGGCTACATGTGTAAGTGAGGTCAGGCTAATAGAACCCTGGGTTCTAAAACAAACTTCAGAAAAACACTGATAGTCAGGCAACATTAAGGAAAAGCCAACTGGTTTAACATAGAAAGGAACAACAAATCTTTGATTTACTTGGCATATACCTTTATTTCCTAATTTTCCTCAAAAGTTGATCAATGATATCTTTGTTTTTGGTATCACTGTAAACTATTATTGCTGTTACTATTCCTCTTGATGCTCAATTGTCTAATCCTTGGCCAAGGGGAACCTTTTAAAGTTGGCTTCTTGGTTCTTTTAACAAAACACTAAATACCTTCCATGCTTTGTAGTTGTGACAAGATGTAGTAGCCTCGTCTTGCTCATTTCCTGCCCTTGACCTAAAATCAGCTATTTCTCTAAGGAGTATTAATTCCTTTCAGTAGGAAATGATATTTGGAGGCCACAATTTGTCCAAAAGAGCGATTCATTGCTTCTGCATTGGTTACTGTTCATAGATTTCTTCAGTGGACACATTAAGGAATGTGTGTACGTATACGTCACAATAAATACTTAGGTCATACTGATACTTCCGATTCAAATTCAGGGAGATAGCATTTTTACTTAACCTTATCAGTGTTACATCTGTATTTACTTTCTTACACAACAGAAAACTTAGTTCCCCATATAAAGAAGGGGATTCCAGGAAGTATAATTACCAGATCTCTTCTGTAATACAGGAGATACCTTATAATGAAGTAGAATGGAAGCAGATTATTAACTAGTCTTTGCTTAGCCTTTAGAGAGTACATTTGTTTTCCCTCTACTTTAAATTCATTTTATTTTTTATTCACTTTTTGAATGGGAAGAAGAGATTGTGAATCCAGCCAATAATAATGAAAACAACTGCCTTTATTGAGCATTTATTAGACACTAGGTACTGTCCTAAAGCCTTTACACTTTAAAGTGAGTGGGATGAGAAAGGAGGTTCTTATTTTCACAGTATTCTTTATCTCAGTTCTAGCAATCGTAAGACTATATAGGAAAGAAAACATACTAACAGGCCAATTTTCACTAATGAACTGATAAATACTTGACAACACTAAAATACCCTGCTTTATTTTTTTTCTTAGCATCTTTTCTTGACAATAAATATCTTTGTTGATTAATCTCTTATAGATTATACAATCTTGTAAATATCAAGGACAAGAATAGCCAAAACACTTTTGTAAAGAACAAAAGTATCCAGTTGATAGTCTCTAAATACTATTTTCCACTAAAAAGAATCAGGCTCAGAGAAATATACAAAGGTAATATCTGGAATATGTAATGTATAAGATCAGCTGGGAGGTCTTTTTGTACCAGACATAAATAATAATAGCAACTATTGGGGTGGTAACAAAGGGCTCAGAAGATTATTTGAATAGAATCCCATTGGCCAAAGATGGGATAATTTGAACATTAACAGCGATTTCAGTGGATTGAAAGATATCTTATATGTTTGAATCCATGAGTTCACAATGATACAGAAAGGTCAGGGGGTGATGGTGAGGAACTTCATTGGTTATCTTTAGAGGATGCTAATGAACAAACTCATTATTCTCTAAACTGATAAAGAGAGAAAATTAACATTTCGTCAGTTTTTCTTGCATGAACCATACCTCAGGGTAACCAAATTTATGGCAAGAAATTTCTTTTTTATAGAAATTTTCCACCAAACAAATGAAGATGGAATGATAGAATATCACGACTTTTTGAAATGCTAATTAACTAATGGATCTTAACAACAATCATCAAAGGCCACAATGTCACAAAATGAGAAACAACTGGAAATTATATCCCTATTGCTAGAATTACATAGAATCACTTGAACTATTCTTGCCCCATGCCCCACCCCACCCCATCTAATCTAATTAACCTCTAAATCTAACTACTTTTTTACAGGGGACTGAGGAACATGAACAATGGCACTGCAATGATACAATAATCAAACTTAATGATGAGAAATTCTATAGGACAAACAGCCATTTTCATCAGCTAGTAAACTTTAAGGAACCAAACAGAGTTAACTGATTTTTAGAATAATCCACCCACACATAGCTGATGCACATACATTTAATATCCTGTGACCCTGACCTTCAAAACAATTATGAGACAAAGTATAGGAAGGATTAGCAGACTAAACTGTCAATGAGCATTTCCTTGTAGTTCTACTGAGCATAAAGTCTCCTGAAATATCCTTCAAAATGTAAATGGTATTAAATTGTACGAAAACTGGCTTATCATTGCTTCATTATTTAATTCTATGTATTTGTTTCTTGATTTTATAACTTTTGTCTTCAACAATAGATTATTTTATCATAAGAAACATAAAACTAAAATGAAGCAATTGGTTTATCACATTTATTTTGGCCCTAAAATATACTCAAGCTAAAAATATTATACATTTCCCTTACCTGTCCTATTTTGTCTAAAGTAGTGCCAGATTTTCATTTCTTGATAAAGTACATGAAGCAGTTTTCTTTCCTAAGTGTTTTTTAAGTTGTTCCATAATGTAGCTCATTATTTTTAAGTAATGATGAAATAATCAGATCCCTACACTAGTAGAAAAGCAGACTAAAAATATGAGTAAAGACAGCATTGTTACAGCTTCATAGAATGAAGTATTTTTCATTTTACCTATAATTTAGTTCCCAATGTTTATAATACATGCTCCAACATATGCAAACTACCATAAGATGAGTGAAGAAGAAGGAGGAGGAGGAGTAGGAGGAGGGAGGAGAAATGGAGGAGTGGAAGAAGAGGAAAAGGGGAGAAGGAAGAGGAAGAAGTAGTTGTTTTTGGAACATAAGTCCATTATACTCCCCTTCAGTTTATGGGTTTGTTAAAAAGCCAGTAGAGATTCTAGAGTAGTTGAGAAGACTTGGAGTTTACTGATCAAGGAGATGTCACTGTGAAATACTAAGAATTTGTTTAGTTTTCTTATTTTTTGAAACATTTTTCTGATACCAAATGCCAATTCAAAATCTAGGGTTGAGTTGACTGAACATTTAGAGCTAAGAAATTAACTTCCTTAACCACTGAATTTATTTCAACCTGTTACGGAGAAGAGAAGAACTCACTAGAATAGAAAGCAAACTGACAAAAGGGTTCCCATGTCCTTAAGGAAAAAATTAAAAAATGAGGCTCCCGGTTTCATATGTGACTTTTCCTTAAATAGAGAAGAGCTGATAGAAGCTCAATTTCCCACAGTCTTTGAATTTTACCAAAATATATTTACATCATTAGTCTATGATATTTATCTTGAAGAGAAAGGCATACAAAAGTGTAAGGCTATTGAGATACCAAAGTTATGCTGTTCTATCAGGTGCGTGGCCATGAGAATGCATCTGCCCAGGGTGGGTGTCTCTTTCTACTTCACATAGAAACTAGCAACAGCCCTACTTTTGACTGGGGAAGGAGCAGAGGGATGACAGGGCATTCTTCTGTGACCCAACAATTCTTTCAAGGTGTCTCCATCAGACAGTTTTGAAAAAGAACAATCTCACATAGGCACAAGGAGCTCACAGACCTCATCAGCTATTTATGTTTTATATTTCTTCAATGACCCCTTTCAAACATGTTCTAGAAAATATTTCTTCTTTGTTGTTTGGTGATATATTGGACACATTTCCTTGCTTTCTGGTCACTTTCAATTTTAATGAAGTATAAAGTGGTCCAGTTTAACACATCAAATGTATATCCTACTTGATGTTTGTCTTCTCTGCCCTTCTTCCCATCCACACTGGGGGCAACCTACAAGGGAAAAGGCATTGCTATACTCTTTTGGTTTTCATTCCCTCCCTCTTCTAGTTCAAGGGCTGCAACAGTGGTGGGGGGAGGAGATAAAGATGGGCATCTGGGTTTATTTATCTGGCTGTAGATGTAATCCTCTCTTTGTTGTTCATAGATAATTCAGATAATATTGTTTAAAAATTATGTACTCTGGGACTGATATTGATTTGCTTGATCTACAGGGATATCCACTCCCTTCTGGTTGTTAATCAGACCCAGTGAGGCACCCATGGACTCTGGAGTTGGGGGTCTATTCACCAGGCAGCCAGTCTTCTCAGTGGGGTACCAGTATGTAGTTCCAACATGGCTGTGAATGCAGTCTGTTGTCTGCCTTTGTTTTGCCCTTCTTGTTGTCTTTCTTTCTTTTTCCCCTTTTGAAATGGGAATACTGGCCAGCTTATTCATCTATCTAATTATTAGATGTGATGTCTATTCAACTGACAAATGAGGTGACATTCTTCTCAAGGCACCTTCAATGTTGGCAAGTAATTCACTTAAAGTTCCTTTAGTTTGGCTTGGGAGAGGTGGAAGCATCTACCCTCTTCCCTGTTCCGTTCCAGGTTGGGAAAGAAAAGGTCAGCTTCCTCTTTCAAGTCAACAATTGCTTATTTCAATAATTTCCTCCTTCTCCCTTCTCTTTGTTTAATTTCTAGCCTTCTGCATATGTAAACTGAGGTTTGGAAGGGCCCTGGTTGAGATTGGGTTGCTATATAATAAACCTGGAAAATCTCTCTGATTCTAGTCATTTGTAACCCTCTTCAGAATGCGGCTACTCGGACATCTTCTTAGTCTCGTTTTGGGTCTTAGATGCAATTATGGGGAAACAGAAAAAATCTCAATGTACTTTTGTGCTAACAACTTATTTTATGCATATATGTTACGATTTCTTTTCTCCAACATGATTACATTTAATGAAAATTTTAGCCTGATTTCACTGGCCCAGGAACTTTGGCAGACAAAGTAGATAATATTGCTTGTGTGTAGACATGGCTAATCCTGTGGATCAGGTTCAGATTCAGATTCTTGTATAGGGTGAACTGGTGTGTGTGTGTCTGTGTGTTGGGGGACAGAGTGTCATTGTTAAAAGGGAGAAGATATTGATATTTCATTTATGGAATTCTTTATAGTTTGTTGAGATAACAGCATTTATTAAGCTCATAGAAGAAGGGCCCTATGGAAATTATGGAGGGGGGGAGTCTTAAAAAGCTCCTTAATGGCTGATAGCTAAGATAATACTACTATATACTTTAGACAATGGAGAAAAGTATCATCAGGCTCCTATATCAATCCTGGGAAGAAAAAGATGCTACATTTCAATCGGCAATTGAAGAGAGTTTAACCAATGAACTACTTACAAAATGTGGGAAGCTAACAGGCACGTTAAGTACCTGTGGTTAGCAATAGAAGGAAGCCATTACTACCCATAAGCTGAAGGGGTAAGAGGAGAGAAAGTTTACTGAAATCCAGAGAGAGATGTAGCTGAAGCTGTAAATGAAAACTCCCAAACAGATGTCGCCTTTAGTAGGGAAATTCAGTCACTGCCAACCTGTAACCTCACAGGGAGAGAACTGATGTCTTTCTCCTTCTTTTCTCTGACCTCCTGACCTTCTTTCATCACCCATTGGATGAACCGGTCCTGAAGCCAACTAGAAGCCACAGGGCAAGAGACCCTGCTGAGACAGTCCACAGAGGTCAGTCTCCTGGTGTGATGTCAGCAAGTCGGCAGGGTAGAGAAGGGTAAAATGGAGATGATCTGCCATAAACTCACTTCTTGTCTAGGGAAAATCACCATTTGTAATACTATATTAAATCTCTGACTTTGAGCAATCAGGTGAACTTTTCACGATTTTATGCTTCTAGGCAGAAATTTAAGTTCCTTAGAATCATGTACATCCCCAGAGATTCTTCACATGGCCATCTATATTCTGGATAAGGAAACAGATTTGGTTGAGCCCAATCCTGCTCTCAATGCATCTTTATTCCATCCCCCTTATTCAAGTCTGAACTCCTATCGCATTTCCCCTTTCTTTTTCATGTTTTTCATGGCAGGGATCATCAGTTCACCTTCACTCTCTTTCCTGATGAGCTAAAATGCAGTCTGAGAATCTTCCTTAACCTGGTGCTTTAGCAATCAAATTAATTAGAGTTGGAGTACAAGATGAAGGCCATTTATTTTTTATCCTTGGTCTATGGGCACCTTGAGTTAAAGGTCTCCAGTTTTGTTAACAGATTACTTCCCACTAGCCCCAGAAAATATTTGCTATATCCACTTTTTGTTTTTGCCATCTAGAATAACATCAGTATTATCATTAATCGGGAGCCTTTCTTGAGTTTTTTAAAGAACAAGACCTCACTATTTGACTTTTATTATAAGTTTCTTTTCCTTTGTTCAGCTTAGGTCTAGCATTTCATTCTTTGTTTACCACGGCTCACTATCTTTGACTACACTTTCATGGCCAGACTATGATTGGAGGTTCAGTCTCTCATTTGGGACATTCTTCTCCCTCATCAGGGTCCAGCAATACTTCATATTTACAGAATGCTTTACAATGCACAGAATACTCAGACATATTTATGAACTCTTTTCTGATTAAGGGCAATGTAATTAAATAATTTCAGATTTTGGGTTTCTAGGACAAAATTACCCTTCAAATTCTTATCTTACTATGCCTTTTAGTCACCTTCTTTTAAAAACATCTTTCTACCCACAAATTGGAGAGCTTCTTTTCTCCTCACATATTTTACTTCAATTACATAGATAATTTTGGCTCTACAGAGTTGGCCAAAGGAAGTAAGCCTTTAGAAAAATAAATGTATAAAACAAACCTCCAATTTAGAAATTGAACTACACTTTCTTCTTCCAAGATGATATTCAACAACTGAACTTATACAAACCATAGTTCACATACACATTTCATTGTGATTTACTCATGATTTCAGGAACATACAACCACTTTTAAGATACTTTTTAAGAAGTATTCTTTCTGAGGATATTAATGTTCCAATTGCTTCCTTTCTTTAAAAATGGGAAATTGTTTGATATATTTTAGCTGGTCCTTACAGAAAGTCACAGATGATTTTTACTACATTTCCTGTGGTATTTTTTTTTTTTTTTGGTAGGGGACCTTGTTGTTTTTTAATCTTTTTAAAGGGTGCTACATCAATGCCTTTCCTCTTAGACATAATTCCTCCAGGTGCTCTGGCTGAGCTTGTAAAGCTTTCTACTCTGATGAGTCTTTCTTTAAACTGGAGGCCTTCCTGAACTTTTTAAAATAATGAGACCTCACCAGGTAAATTTATCATAAGCTTCCTTTTCCTCCCAGCCTAACCTATTGACCCTCGCATCAATTCATAGTTGGCCATTGGAATGTAAGACGATGGTAATAAACAATAAAAGGGTTTCCTAGGTGTCCCAATTTCTTTATGAGAAAGAGGAAATGACTAAGTGATTTCATGTTAACCTATAAAGTCATCAAATACATTATGATGCCATTATTAATCTTGAGTCCTGATTCTAGCTCCTTTATTATTTTTTTCTTCCCAGACTGCTTGCTTCCCTTATGTAATAAAGCCAATGCCTATGGTACAGACCCAAAATTGGAAAATAGAAAAAGGAAAATAAGAGAATTTCTTTTAAGCTCTCTTAATGTCCTTTCTGGTTCTCAAGGAGTTTCCTGACCGTGGTTAACCCAGAGTCTGCATCTCTAACATTCTAATGTACTTTGTCTTGCCTATAATTCAGGGCCACTAATGCCTCAGGGAGTGTCTTTAAAACAGGAAGTTGCTCAAGCAAATTATTATCTTTAGGAGGACAGATCTATGGCCAAAACATTACAGAGGCCAACTGTCTTTTCTTCGAGGAGGCAAGCAGACAGGGGCATACTGTGGGAGCAGAACTAAACACACAAGGCTGCTGCCTTCTCTCTTTTTCTTACTCCTCAGGAAGCCACATGATGAACTAAAAGTAAGAGTCACTTAAGGTAAGTGGTGAGGAGGAGTTGTCATATTCAGTTGAGTTAGCTCACATGTTTTAGTGAAGGTTATAAATACACTCTTCATTTTCCTTCTACGTCCCCACCTTGTCCATGGTTCGTGGCAAGTGTCACGAAGACATTTTTGTGCACGTTTTATTTTTTTCCCTACTTCATTGGCCTCTGAGAGTAACAACTCCTGTGTGCCCATCCTGTGTGCCCGTACAGTGGCTCCTGATCGCCAGGGGCATAAGGGAGGTGGGAGAGTGCCCAGGTGAGGAGACAGACATTTTGTGAAATTTAGCCATGCCTCCTTTCCTGCTTTAAGGGCTTGAAAATTCCTGGATTTTGTAGTCTATGGCCCATGACAGACATGGATGTAGGAGGAATCCTTTGAAGAACATATTGAAAGTCCCCATATTAAGGTGGAGAAGGATATCAATGGATTTCAGAGTCTGTGATAAATTCTCTTCTGCAATAAAATTGAAAACTTTCACTTCACAAACCTGAAAAAGTAAACAATAAAATGCAGTCATAATACATGTGTGTGTTGGCCCTCTGGTATGGGGGAAAATGTGGTCAGGTAATCTGCGTAGAGCACGAAGGGCCTGCACAGTGAGTACTATGTGGGGTATGGACTTCTGTCTTAGGTTGCATTTCTGCCTTGGGGCCCACCATAGGCACCGCACACAGTAGGCATTTAAGAATGCTTGAATAGCAAGCTGAGTTAGCATTGAACCTCAAATAAGTTTAGGCAAATGGTTATAGAAAAGAGAAATAGAAAGAAGTGAAAAAAGCCCTCCATTCATGTTGACTCTCTCCAAGGTAAGTGGACACATGACCCATAGGAGATGAACCCGAGGTCCTTCCAAGTTTCTTCCACTTGCAGTTCTTAAGGTAAAGAAAAGTTTCTTTTTAAAAACAAAGTATAACACTATGAAAACACTGAATGTTTGATGTGGAAGCCTTTTTAACATCAGTTTAAAAAGGGGGAAAAATGCTTTCATTATTTCAAAAACAGGGAAATGGTTTTGGATTTCCTTGAACATTTAGAATTTAAAAGAATTTCCCACACATGAATAAAATCAGATTTTCATCAAAAGGCTTTTAAGCAAAACTTCACACTTTTTCCATAAAACAAAACAAATATTTTTCAGAGCAATATTCTCTTACACAAAAGATTTTTACAAATCATTAGAGTGTTCTGTGTGAGGGGAAAAAATTGAAAATTATTCAGTAAAATATTTTTCTTTCATTTTTTATTGCTACTGTGAATAAGAAAGCATTAAAGAGAATGAATGACTATAGATGAAAGTTTCCCTGCCACACATAAAAAAAATTCTTTTAATGTTTTGGTCACGAACTCTGACAATGATAAATCACTTTTCAACAGCTGCAGACAGCTGTTAAAGTCTGGAGCCTAAAACGCTTAATTGGGGAAGTGTGTTAAAAGTTAAAGGGCCAGTGTCTTTTTAGGCTGTGTGAATACTTTCTTCAACACACCCATTGGAGTGCTCTCTAAGGATTGGGAAAGAACATGCTATTCTCTGGATCCCTGACTCTGAAAACTGTAGATGAACAAATGTAAAGTGCTTCCATTTATATATATGAGCAAGAAATAAGGCAAACATAATAAAGGAAGGCACTCAATGCTTTCATTTGGTAAATCATTTTTATATATTCAATGATGTGGCTGGGACTCTTTTATTTCAGACATTTGAACTGGCAATGCCTAATTGCTTCAATGTGGGTTGTCTTACAATTAATATATTTGCCCAGGACTAATTTACTTAGTGAGGATTCCCAATCCTATTCAAATCAAAACAAGAGATTTTAAACAAGTTTTTAATTGCTCTTTTGTGTTGCTCATATTTGATTCCGACAGTATTTGGGCAGTGAGATACTGCAGTTAGCTTAGGCACTTCCTCGCTTCAAGTTTCTGTTCATTAGGGTTTTTCAGACCAGTATCCTGTCATAATATCTATTCAGGGCACACAGTCGCTAAGAGAGGATCCTGCTGAAGCAGGCTTTGTTGATTGTGCAGGATGCTTTCCAAAGCATGTGTTAATCTATTACATATACAAAATGCATATATATATGTATATATATATCACATATATGTTTATTTACGGTATATTCTTCAAGTATCACTGAAGAATACAATTTATGTATATATATACTCTAAGTCCCTCAAGAACTGGACTGATGGATTTTACTTTTTCCATGGGTAGCAAGTCTGTAAAGCTAAACATCATGTATCTGTTTGAAGAGGGACGTTTCCCGTTGAGTAACTGTCGGTAGGTCATTTCTCCTCTGTAAAACTCCTGACATTCAGGAAAGGGAGTAGTTCTGTTTCACACTCTGTAGCAAAGGTGATCTCTGGGAATTGTTTGCTGAGTAATTTGCTCTCACACAATACATCATTTTTATTGGTAATAAGGCAGATGTCACCAACAGTGGAGTTTGTCCAAGGTGGGCTCTGAAATTTCTTTTAAGACATTATGCTCCCAATCAGGCGGAAAACTGTCGTCAGCTAGCGCAGATTGAAAGATCACGTTGCAGTGTCCAAGGACTGTTTATGACTTTTCCAGCTATCCGCAGAGTGGGTGGCGAAGAGCGGCCTCATGCAAGCACATTTGCTCCAGCTATGATGTATTCAGGGTACAAAATTTAGGGAGAAATGTCCCATAAGAAAATGTTGTGTGAGGTTTGCATTTGGGGAAGCAGATGTATTTATATCAAAGATAGAGAGGAAGAAAAAGACCCACTTTTAAGGTCTTTCTTCGGAAAATGTCCTTTTGAAACAATTTACCCATTGCTTAGTAAAAACACTAAGATAAATAGCTTTAAATGAAACCTCTTCCCTAATTTTAGAGAGACAGGTTTACATATTTCTTTCCTAGGAGTCCTGTGGGCCATTCTCAACACACTGGATAACGACCTCATGTCGTCATCTACATCTCAGAACTTTAAAAGGTTCAGTCAGGTTCACTTACTTTGAGTGGGAGACAGTATTGTATTAATACTCTACACTAAATTTCTAACTTCAGTCTCCTGGAAATGTGGAAGGGTCTCACCCCACTATCCAAGTAGTTAAAAGCAGCAGAGTGGGAATATAAATTTCATGTACACATCACGAGAGTGGTAAGAAGTGCCAAGACATACGTCCTCTGGTTGCTTCCCGGCTCGTGGTGAGACAAAGCCCACTTATAAAGCTAACACTAACCATTATAGAGATACTCACTAATATTTCAATGGCTTAATAAAATAAAGGTTTGTTGCTCATCACAGTCGAATGTGGGTCTGCCTGGTCAGGTGGCTCTACCCCATGTGGTAATTCAGGGACCTACACATTTTTAGTCCTGTGGTTCCACCATCCTTAACATGTGTCTTCTAAAGTAGCCCTGGGGGTGATAACCACTAAGAAAGGGAAAGAATGGAGGTGTTTGGGGTGCTCATCCTACTCACCCACATGCCACTGTCACTCCGTCACAGTCTAACCTAGACACAAAGGATGCTGTAGAATGTCACCCTATTTGGGCAGCCCTTGCCCAGCAACTTCCTATAATTAAGGCAAGCAGGAAACTCGAGGGGACAACTAGCCTTTTCCACCAGAGTATAAAGATCTCATTCCTTCTCTCATTCCCTCTCATCCATTCATGCATTCATTCATTTTCTCTCTCTCTCTATCTCCACTCACCACTTGTTTACTTGTTTTAGGGATCACAAAGTGGGGCAAGACCTACAGTAAAAGAAACAAAAAAAAATAAGAAGAAAAATCTTATTTTGTGGAACTTGCTAGAAGTCTCCAAGGAAGAAATCTTTGGCTGCTTTTGTTTTTAAGGTAGTCAACAAGTTAATGATAGATGTTAAGTACTGGAACTTAATGAATATGAAGAAAATGTCTAATCTGTCTCCATTCTTCCTCCACCCTCCCCACATGCCAACAAGGCTGGAGCTCATAATTAGGCACACAGTTTTTCTCCGTGTTCAAAATTTGAGCACATGTGTGTCAGAAAGTTTTGGATGTTTGCCTAGAGCATGCATGGATGTATGCATGAATTATGGGAAAGGCCGAGTACCCAACACACTGTCCTTGCCCCTGCTGGAGACTGTGGGAGGATGCAAAATTCTAGATCCTAGACATAATTCTAGACATGAACGAGATTGAGAGCTTCCAAAAACAAGAAGGAGGAAATTTAGTGAAATTAGGAAAATTTCTTTCAATTATACAGATTACTTACGCTTATCAGGTTAAAATATAGTACATGGCAAAAAGATTACAGATGTGTTTTTAAGTGCTGAACATTAAGAACAGCAATAACTATAAACTGAGGACATCTGAAAAAAATATTAAACATAAAAGAAACAACTTCCATAACGACAAAAAAAAACAAGCAATTGAAGAAACCTCAGTGGAAATATATCTGCCAAAAAAGGGAAACACGCTATTGATTCCCCAAGGATAAATCCACAGGGAAAGCTAAGGTGTGTAAAAGGAAAGAAAATGGAAAGTTGTATCTGTGTGGAAAACAAGTGTGATAAATATTAGTATTTTTACTTGGTTACAGAGGAAAAGGAATGAGTATTTTTTTAAATAAAATCTTTACCTTAAAGATAATAACTAAAGCCAAGTAATGCTTTTTTTAATAAGCAGGAAATCACTTTGTGTAAGAAATCATTTGATAATATCTAGATCAAAAATAAATGGCCAATATCTTTGAAAAGACATTGAATAGAGACACGGCAGAACCAGCATGGTGCACAGTTTCAAAGCAAGCAAAAAGACTTCACCTTTCATACTAGGTACGTGGGGAAAATAATTGCAACAGAATCCGTTTGCACTCACAGACAAGGGTCTACAATCACCAGGAACAAATTCTGTTGAACTGTGCAAATATTCGCTTACAACAAAAAGAAAAGCCAACATGAGGCTGAGAGAATTTCACATGCCTTTACTCAGCATACTCAGAAAAGGACCTGAGACCACAGAACTCAACTACTTTCACACCAACAAAGCATTTTTTTCTGAGAAAAGGGGTAGCCGCAGATTGGCATCAATCTCGGAAACATCACAAGGGCTAGCAGGCCAAGACTGGTCGTGCTAAACCAGGGCCATTTTCAAATGACTTTTGCATGCTTCTTTCTCAGCAAAGCCACAGACTGAGCTTAATTGGTTTCACAGCTGCCCCACTCCCTCTCCTGTATAGCCCATTTTTTAAATTGTAATTTAAATCACTGTCAGTGTAATGATGTGTTTAATATCTCTCTTCCCCACCAGAGGGAAAGCTCAGCGAAGACAGGACTCCCGACTAAATCACTGCTATATTCCCAGTATCAAACACTGTCCCCAGCACATCATCGATCCAGCAAGTGTTTCCTAAGCGAAGGGATGATCTGCGGGTTGGATGGATGTTCCTGCCTTCACTCCTTGCTTAGTCAGTTTCTCCCCATCCTTCAGATCTTGACTTGAGTGTGGCTTTCTCAGCAAAGTCTTCCTTGATTCCCTGAACTAGGTAACAGTTACCTGCTGTCACTGCTCTTGTCAAAGTTACAATTTTACCCTTATTTATGGGATGATTTAATGTCTCTTCCTTCTATAATTTTGAAAGCTTTATGAGGATGGATCATTTTATTCCTAGTACCTATCATAGTGATCAACACATAATTGACACTTATGTAATTTAATTAACATATAATTGCCTCAAATAGCTAAATGAAAAAATAGGTAAATGAATAATACGAATGAATGAAGAAGAAAGATATTTATAATGTTTGGCTATTAAATATACACTGAATCTGGGGATAGTATATGTACATACTAGTAAAGAGAATAAAAATGTGAAGTGACATTTTTTAAATCGGCATGTTATAAAACAAATTATAACACAGTAAGTTTAAAACAAAATGCCCAATGAAATGATAAGAATGATGTGCATTAGATAGATCTTTGTGAGACGTGAGTGAAATCAGGCTGCCAAGACTGACAATCATTTACAGCCCAACACTGAGGTCTCACAGTTACATTTGGGGAACAGTACAAGGACTGTCAAATGCCCACTCAGAGAAAAACATATCCATATCTGCATATACTACTGCAAATAGTTAAACCTTGAAGCACATTCAATTAAAGCAGAGAATATCAATCAGAGGAATGAAGGATTGAAAATTAATGCTTAAGAAAAATGTTAAATGGACAAGGATCATTGAGCTTCAAGAACAAGGAAAGAAGCTGCACCCTCCAGTACAACTTTTTACACTGAGACTGCACAGAGCCATCTCCCAAGTCTTTATTGCCAGAGTGATAAAAATGAGCAAAATGCATCAAATGGAATCTATGTTGGAGGTAAGGATAACTGTGTGAAATTGAGCTTTTCAAACCTTGGACTAACTTACCAATGACACCATGGCCCTCCCCAAAGTCCAGATGGACAGATCTGTTCTCACTGGGATGAAATGATTTAGGGAAGTCAATGAGGGGAGTCCAGGACAAAGGCCTCCGTGACCTCCCTGGTGCCCTCAGCCTTTACACTGAATGATGAGAGTGGGTTAGATAATGAAAGAGTGTTTTTCTCTTACTTCTTCATTGTAAATTTGCTCTGTGCTCAACCACATGATCCGCTTACTTTGTTAGTGAAACACCTTCAGGAGTTTGTAATTAAAGGAGACAATTGTGGTATATTTATCCAGAACAGGAATGATAATGCAAAATTATTGGCTCATACGACACCCGCTGGGGATTTTTTAAAATCTGGGGTGAGGGATTATAAATTGAGAGTTTACTGGAAAATTCATACTATTAAACCAGAAACAGACTTAAATTGGTGCTAAGTTTATGAAATGGAACGTTTTCAAAAGTTAAGTATCTGTTGACTTAATATATCCAAGACCATGTATCCGAGTATTGAGAAAACGAGAATTTTTTTGTTCTGAAATGTTCAGATACCATTGGTGATCTTGTTCATGGTGAAATGCAGAACTGGTACGTGACCAGCTAATTCACTTTACTTATTCACTCAGAATTGAGCAGTAGCTGAACACCTATTAGGTTCTATGAAACTCAAGGAGATTAAAACAGGAAACCTTCCCTCCTGAGGTTTGTAAAATTACTTTCATTTGATTCGGTGTCTCCGAAACTGGATTTAGCAAACTAGAAAGTATCTGTATTTATTGTGTCCTGATGGAATCAACTCGTTTATTGACTGATCCATTCAATCAACAAATATTTTTGCAGGAGAAAGGAGGCCGTATCTTGTCTCAAGGAGCATTAGGATTAGTAGAAAATAAAATCAGTTCACACCAGTATCTAAAATATTAGGCAAGGTATTTTTAGTGCCTGAGTCAATTACTATAGGTTGGATCTCTAAACACTACCATTCCCAAACCACTTTTCTTTCATTTCCCTAATATATCATAGAAACAAGAAAGCCAAATGTTTGACTTTGCAGATTCCCTTGCAGTGAGAGGTGGTTCTGTGACAGTTTTCTTCAAAAGGAGGCAAAGCTGAGGGAGATTCTGTAAAAGCTTTTGTTTTCCCCATAAAACAGGAACAGCCTTTTACTGACCTTCTCTTACATTCTTATGTAGAATGAAAAATGGTTTATGGAGACAAATAAGCCATTTTGTGTGAAGAGGCAGCACACACAAGAATGAAAAGCCACTATAACAAGGATGGTGCAGTCTCAGTGCCCGATGGTATCAGTAAGCAGCTACTCAACACTAGTAAGGGCCTGCCTACCTCCAGACTTGTGAGAAAAACAAAGTTCTATTTCTTTAGGCTACATTCAGTTGAATATTGTTGTATGCAGCCAAATTCATTCCACCTGACTCAGTATTAAGTCACTTCTGGAGACATCAAGCGCTACAATGGCCCAAGGACAGAAAGGAGGCATCAGTAGAGCCTTCATAGGCGAAGTGGCATTTATTTATATGACTTGAAGGCTCCTCTCCACTATTAGACTGGGGTTTTTGGAGAGAGGCAAATATGTTCTATTTATCCTTATATGCTTATGCCTAGTAATTAGAACAGTGTCCAGCATATAGAAAGTTCTCATAAATATAAACAAATAACGTTTGCTTTCTTTCATCCACCTTACACATAACAAGAAATACCAAAAAATTGTGTCATCTAGTCCAATTCTAAACTAGGGTGACTATACATTTTTGGTCACTCAATTGCATTAGTATATCACAAATATGTACATGTGCCCATGTGTATATCCATAAACACTTATATGGACATTTTATGTATGTCGCAAAATGTTTTTAAAAATGAGAAGTTAAAAGAATTAGATAAAAATACATCTAACAGCCATTATGACCTTCCCAAACATCACTGCAATGGATCAAGTTTACTATATCATCTGGAAACATGCTCTTCCATAGCTCTGGGAACACTGCTCTACAGTGGTATAGAACCATTTTATGGCCAAGGAGCAATTGATGAATCTCACAAATTGTATCAATATTTCAAATCACAATATAAATCGTTGTACAGCATTTTCTTTTAAGTGTTCGTAGTTTCACAGCTGTAGGAATTGGTGCACTAGGGCTAAAATTAAACTAATAGATGACTAGGAATCCAATCAACTGGGCTCATTTATTTTGAAATGGCATAAAATAAATGTACCTGAGCAAACATTTATTGAGTCTCTACTGTGTTCTAGATACCATGCTAGGTGCTGGCAGTACCAAGACTAACTGGCCCCCGTCTTCAGGAACTCAGCATTCACTGGTAAAAGAGGCAAGTGAATAGATGAAATACCATAGTTTCAATGGTAGAAGCTTGTCCCCCTACAACGGGGCCGTGAAGGAGAGATTCCAGTGAAATTTTCATCACAGTCTGTGATGTGAGTAGACAAGGAAGTCATTTAAAACGGGGTTTGCATTTTTTCTCACTAGTTTGTGCCAAGGTAAACATCCTTCACATCTTAAATAATAAAGTTCTCAAATTGCCTTTTATTAGGACTAAAATTTTTAATTAGCTGTTCTAATAACAGAGTATTTGGGTCCTTGATGGAATGAAGTAGCCCTTGAAAAACTGTCCTGGAAATTCACAGCGGATTTTCTGTCATGATGTTTTGTATAGCGCAGGTCAGTCTTAGAGTCAGCGGGGATTTATTTTCAGAATGAGAAAAGCGGGCCCTTATTATAAGGCGGTGTACAAAACATTTGTCCCTAGAGTCCATGGCATGTCTCTCAAGTATGTTGTTTCAGTAAGGTTCTGGGTTAGTATTTTAAGAAATAATATTCAAGTGATTTAAAAATGAATCATATATATTTGCACGTTTTTAAGGAAAGATAAAATATTAAAATAAAGTTATATTTTATCCTATACTGAGCTAAAGAGAGAGATAATGAGAAAAACTTAAAAGAAAACTAATGCTGCCTTTGATTTTAACCATCGAGCCCTCTCCTCCCCAGTTATTCCTGAGGTGACTTCGGCACACAGCACACCCCTGTTTGCAGACCCCACAAAGCACAGGCTCTTTGCTGCAAGTCCCTTGACCCCCATCCCTTCCCCCACCCTTCAACTAACCCCGAGTGACTTTTCATTCAACACTTCCAAGAGCAAATGAGTTTCTTTTGTCTAAAATCGTCTAGACAGATACTAGGGATCAGGGAGAACTCCAGATCCTTGTCTTTCTAGCGTGATAATCGTGTCGCATTAACTTACTCTGTAACAGTTCATACTGAAAAGAGTTTAAAAATTGCTAATGTAAATTCATTTATTTTGCTAAAACTATAGCCCTTTGTTGTCTACTGTGCGGTGGTGCGGTGCATAATGAATATCATGTTAGCAGAAACAATCTCCTACTTAGCTCAAGATGAATATCGCTGTTTAAATCTGTTCTTTCACAGGCATATTTCTGTTATTGGGAAAGCAGAAAGCCTAATTATTATGTTCCTGCATTTTAGTTGAAATGGAGGCTTTATTTTTACACTTCTGGCAGCTTTTTGGCTTGGGCAAGATTTTGATAGTAATTTTTATTCACAAAGAGAGTAACGAGAATTCCTCTCAGCCCAGTTATCGATGGACATAATAGATGACCTCGTAAACTCCCCAGCAATCTGAATCTACTCCTGAGAATTGTCAGCTGGATAATGAAGAAATATGTTCCAGGGTTCAGGAGTGACTGTTTTCTGCAAGTGCACGCACGTGTGTATTGCTATGTATATGTATTGGTGTGGGGTGCTGTGTATGTGTTGGTATACGTTAGTGTGTCTGTGTGTGTTAATATGTCTATGAGTACATGTGTATGTGTTGTGTGTTGGTGCATGTGTATGTGTTAGTGCATGTTAGTGTGTATTAGTATGTTAGTGCACATGTTTTGTGTGAACTGTATGTTGCGAAAACAGGAGCAAGGATAAACTGACAGGAATAGGAAATTTGATGAGCATAGTAATCAAGCAAAGCTGTGTCCTGTCTGTTGTTTATTTGTTTGTTTTTCCATGAAGATGTTAGTTGGAACTATTCAATAAAGCATTAGGGCTAAAAAGAAGTTGGTAAGAGAGCAATAAATTGAGAGAGAGCCAGAGTGAGGAGAGAGAGTGAGAGCTAGATAGGCAAGGAGAGAGAAAGAAATCAGAGTGCAGAAAGGCAGCAACACTACCAGGGCCAATGGATGTCTCAGGCTTCCCCCTGGAACCATTATCATAAAGCGTGTGAGGAAAAAGTATTTAAGGTCAAGTTCAACCACATGGGCTGAAATCCATCTCACCTTGGCTCTGTTTTGCTCTTTTTGAGGAACAGTAATGATAAGCCTGATGAAGGACAGTATATAGATCAAGATGCCTAAAAGCTCTAAGCCTCTTGGTGACTCCCTGGGGCTTGACAACAGTCCTCACGTCAATGCAGCACTGGCGTGAGTGAACTGGGAGAGTTGCCCTGTGATTAATTCCTTGGGGGGGGGGAAGGGGGGAGAGGAGAACAATAGTGGAAAGGAGAAGCATAATTCCCCATGTATTGAAAGACTTTGTAGCTTTCAATAGCCCTACCTGTTTTCATATTGAGAGTTGATTCGATGCATTTTAGTATAATATGTACTAGTAAAGACTTAGCCATATAATTTATCTACACAAAAAGTCTGTATTCAAGAGTCTTGCCTTACAAAACAAAATAAACTACTAACTCTGCGTAAAAATAAGAGGGGTTAAAAAATGTAAATAAGGGGCACCTGGGTGGCTCAGTCGGTTAAGTGTCCGACTCTTGGTTTTGACTCAGGTCATGATCTCACAGTTAGTGGTTCGAGCCCCACATTGGGCTCTGTGCTGACAGTGCAGAGCCTGCTTGAGATTCTCTCTCTCTCTTTCTCACTCTGCGCCCCCCCATTTGACTCTCTCTCTCTCAAAATAAACAAACTTTTAAAATATTTTAAGAGATAAAGGCGGAATCTTTATAAATACATACATCTATACAAAAGGAACATGTTTGCAGGGATAAATATTCATTGCAAACACAAAAATGTGGTTTGAGCCAAAGCCACAGGTAGGGTAATTCACAGAAACAACAACATGTCCTCGTGTCAACACTAAAGGATTTCTGAGAGCTGAAACAAAACACAGAACACACCAGAAGGAGATGCACCTTCCGATTCTCCCACTCCTCGAGCTCAGCCCCCACGCCAATCACTTCCCTCTCAGCGGTCACTAAGCCGGCTATTTGTCTGTTTCCACACTACTGCATCACAAAACAGCATGCCCACTTGCCTGGAAAAGATACCATCTCACACATATGGGGCCAGCCTTTGATCTCTGTGGTCGAGCTAGAGGTCAAAGGCCTGCCTTCTCCCGGCCCTTACTTCAAATGATTCCTTTCATTTACTGAGAAACCAAACGTTAGGAGGGCAAAGGCAGGAAAATAAAAGCTGTGATTTAATAGCAATTTATGTGTTTGGCCTATTTCAGTTCGGATTTTATTCTCTTTGGGTCACATCTACTCCTCCTTCCTCACTGCCACCTTGCCCTCGCTCCACGCCCATTTGCTTGCTTTGTGGCCCTCAGACAACCTGGCACTCTAAGGGACCCTCTTCCCTGGGCCGTGGCGTGCACCATTGTGTGCTCCTGAAATGTGCATCCAGTCACTGCCTCTTCCTGATGGGAAGAAAATGTTGTACATAAGTCAGAAGGCACAATTATGGAGTGGGCTTTTGGAAATTTGAGGTTTTAAACTGTGGATATAAATGGCCTCTTAAAGCTCACATGGTTCACTGAGAGAATGGCTGATTTGTGCACAATGGGGAAAGGACAACGATGGAGCAGGTTGGACTCAAGACTGGAGTAGAACCTAGTGGGGCAAATATTTTATGTTTTCTCTTTTATGAGTTAATAAAATAAAAATCATATCTAAAGGTGCTCCAGATTTTAAGTACAGAAACTTTCACCTGAGATATAATCAGTCCGTTTGAGCTATTTTACGGGTCATGGATGCTAATCGCAAGGCAGCACTCACTGTATACTACCAGGGGGCGTTCACATTTCATGAGGACGCCCCGTGTGGCTCAGGCACTGTGGAGGGTGCTGGGGTTTCTGACCATTCATCCTCACAAGGAGCCTATGAGGCAGATATGATTACTCCTCTTTTTAAAACTACAAGCAGTTAATCAGTGAGTCACGAAGAAAAGGAATGTAAACTAGGTTTGCTCCTTCTGGAATAAACAACTGGCCTGGTGAGATCGACCTGCATGGCTGGGTTTTACTTAAAGATTTTTAAAACACCATGTGGTGCTCCCACCAAGGAAGGACGTGAGGGCCCCGCTCAGTGATGCGGTGCTTAGGTCCTGGCAACTCACTGCTTTCCCCACTGATACATGGAGGCCACCTCGCGGGGGCTCTGGGGTCCTAAAGTCCGTGTTAGCATGTGCCATGGGCAAGTTCTGGAACCCTCGTGGGCCCCTGTGCATAAAGCATAAGGAGAGCACCCACCTCACAGGGCTGTCGTGCGGATTAATGAAATGGCACATGTGACTCCTTAGTCTATGGCTTTCTATTTTCCAATATATGTGTTCCATATAGCCACATTCAAACATTTTATATATAGTATACGCTAATATATTATATAATGCATATGATACATATGAGAAATATACGTAATGAGAAGTTATATATGCATTATATATACACATATTCATATACATATATATACATACACATACATATAGAAGAGAGATGAAAGAGGGGGAGAGAAAGAAACTTGGGGCTCTGTGCCACTCCAGGGGAAAGCACTGGCGAGTGAAAGCTAGGACTCCTGGAGACGTAACAACCATGCCGTCCAACTAAACCAAGACTTTCACTGCTCAAAAAGGTAAAGTAGGGAAAAGCTGGGCTGCTGAACATTATAGAGTGGTTAGCGTATGGTGACTTGGAAAAGAACACAAGAATAGGACCTCTATGCAGGGTATTGCCTGACATAAAATATACAAATAAACACGGAATTAGGTTACTAGCTTTATATAAGCAATAGGAAGGCAAAGACGCTGTCCTAGGGCTGCTTCCTGGGGCATGACAAGTTGTTGAGGACAAAGTCACGCTATTATTGTATCTCAATCTTCTGTCAGTAAAATGGCAGGTGGTAAGGCGGTTAAGAGCCTGGACTTATGAGACAGGCAGCCTTAGTTCAAATATCAGCCCTGCTGATTATTAGCTGTGGAACCTTGAGCAAGTTAACCTCTCAGTATCTCCATTTCCCCAACTGGTAGAGTAGACATTGGTGTGAGGGCTAAAGGAGTTCATGCGTGTGAAACACAGCACTGCCGGGAACGCCGGTGCTCACCAGATGGTCGCTATATAGACCAGGTGTCACATGGAGTACACTGATCTCAGCGTCTAGAGGCTGCATAGGCGGCAATTCAAAGCTTTCTCTCATGGTTCTCAGAACCTACTGGAAACTTTATTAGGAAAAAAAGATGCAAAACTGAAAGGGGTCTACATGAGCTTTCAGGAGTTTTCTAGTGTCTCTTTTATTCATCGCTAGAGTAAGTTCGGTGGGTTCTGAGAGAGGGACACCCCCCCTTGCACCAACCAGGCTACCATTTGCTTCCTATGATCAAACCAGAGTCTGCTGAGTAAAACATTAAGCATTCAGGAATAGCCTAACTGCTGAGGAAAGGGACTCCAGTGAATTCTGTGAGATGGTACATAAGATTACAGATGCTGAAGAAACAGGAGTTGGTAGGGAGCCGATGTCTATTTGTACTGGATGGTTCTACAGATATATAATATTTAGAAAGATTTTGAAGGGCACATTGATACTTGGAGATAATATAACGAGAACAAGCGAACACCCTAATCATAGGTGACAGCTGAGCATGGGACACAATACCACCTGTGAGCGCTGGGCAGCATTTACATGTTCAACAAGCAATGGCTACACTCAGTTGACAGGTTTGTGACTGACAAGCCTTTACGGTAAGAGTGTAAAAGGCAGCCTCCCCCTTTACCCTGAAATGGGTGAATCCCAGGGTTGGGAAAAGCTCATTGCTGATGCCACAGGGGAGGAGGCAATTACACAGAGAGAAGAAAGAGAAACCTCAATGGACATGTAGGCTATTGGGAAAAGAAGTGAGTTATTCATTGGCGTTAGAGAAGGGGGCCTGGCGCTGTGGACACAAGGGAAGCCTGTGTTCCTCTCCAGGGCTTGGTGACGCCAGTTGAATTCTGTTTCTCAGGTGTGCATTCCACAGCTGGAAATGCTGCTGAGAGGGATTAGACCCACGGCACCTGTGATGATCTAAGCTCTAGCTGACCTCGGAATACGTGAAGATAAGCTCTTTGAGTAAGAAATTCTTACTTTCAACTTGCTTGACTGTTGAACCCGGTGCAGCTTTCCCCTACTTTTCACTTACCAGCGAGCCACCTTTCTCATTGAGTTTTAACGTAACTCTCCTGAGGTCTCCCCCTGGATCCTGTCCTGATTCAATCCTGCTCACTAATCTCCCCACTTACAAAAGTTTGAGGTCCTGGAAACCTGCAACTCTTACCCACCTGCTAATCGTTAAAACAATTACATGGTTAGGAGTCACAAACAAAGCAATTAATAATGTACCCGGGTCATGTTTCCTCCTTGTCCCTTCTGCTGGGGGATGAATTATGTCCTTGTCCCCTGCAGGGGCTGTGTCCCTGGAACAATGGCGTACACACACACAAAAGAAGAGTGGAAAGGAGGAGTCTTTTTGACTTCTCCTGTCTAGACACCCGACTCCGGAAACCCTCATCTGACAACAGACTCTTGCTCCCAGTCCGTCTCATGTTATAATATACTTTAAAAATTCTGTGTTTTTGCTCCATCGTGCATAAATTAATTTTAGCCCATTAATTCCATATTGAACACATATTTATTGAGCACTTACCGTTCTTGGTGCTGGAATGCAGAAGTGGACCAAGCCCTTGACCTTTTGGTGATGTCCTTGTGATTATATGGTCTGTACTTTGCATCAGTCCTTTCCAAGCTAGATGAAAAGTTTTCTGATGGTAGACAAGATGCTTTTAATCTTCTTTTTGTTAATGATATGAATTTCCATGCCAACAATCATTTGTGCCACCCTTTATAATGAAACTTGTAAGCATTCTGGTCGTGTTATTTCCCTCTGTCCAGCAGTAGGTACTGTCTCCTCTGGGGATGCCATTTTGTAACAAAGGCTTTCTACTTTCTATTCCTCAGAAATCCTCAGACCATTCCACATCAGTACAGATAGTGGGGTAGTGTGGTTCCTTTAAATCCACCTTTTTCTTTTGGTTAGCATGTCCTACAATAAAAGTTCTGCTGAAACACTAAAATATATACAGGGGAGTATAAACTTTAAACTCAAAAAAGAAGGAAAGGTGGCCTTCTGGCTGAAGAAGAAGGGGGGATGACCACCATTTTCACAGAGGAATTATGGAATCCATGACTGGTGCATCATGGGAGCTGCCTTTTCAATGTAGCTTCGACCTGCAAGTTGATCTTTTTACTCCCCTTCCCCAGCTCAGGTCAGCATGGCTCAGAACAGAAGCTTCTGGAAGAAAAGGCTATGAACTGAAGTAAATAAGGAGAGCACAGGGAATTTTGAGGAGCCTGGCAATACAGCAGCCCTTTTAAAGCACAGCTAATGAATTCATTCCATTTAACCAGCACGTGCCAAGCTGCTTCTCTGGGATAGGCTTTCTGCCAGGTGCTGTGGGAGGGCTTGGGGAATTAAGGATTGTAAGGAGGGATATAATTAACTTTGAATTTAAAGTGGGAACTTGGTATAGTTGTAGCTATGAAACTGAGAATCATCACGTAATAGTTACAAGAGTCCTGATATATGGAAGCAGGAATCCCAGTGTGTCCTAGAGTGACCAAGAACAGTTAGTCCCATAAATAAAAGGAGAAAAATGAGAAGGGGGTTGACAAGAAAACCTTAGTATCAACTTGAACAGAGACGTTTGCTGGCAGACAGATTCAACCAGTTTCTAGTGAGGAGGAATAGAAATCAGTATTGTACCACAATCACACATCATTTGTTATATATGGTTATGCTTAAATTGATTGTATAGGGAACTGTGTTCCCTCAGGCAACAGATATATATATTGAGCACTGATTACAAATGGTTTCCACCTCTGGCCAACATTAACATCACTTGCGAAGATTTGATACTCAGAGCTCCTGCCCCACACCAAATAGATCAGAATCTTGATGGTGGTACTACTGCTTCCAAAGTTCACCCCGTGAACTTGAATGTATGAAGGAGAGGTGAGAACCATTGCCTTAGCGCAGTGGTTCTCGAACCTGGCTGTGCATTAGAATCACTGCGAGAGCTTCTAAGATGTCCTGATTCTGGGTCCCAACACCAACCAATGAAAACTGAGGAGGGTGGGACCTGGATAGCGGTACTTAAAATTTTCCCCAGATGATTCTAATGCTCAGGCCAGGCTGTGAACCAACCAACATCAGGTGCTCCTGTTTTGTATTTGTAAACAGAGAACAAAGCTAATGAACAAACCTGACATCATCCCTCTCCTCACAGAATATGAGATTTTATGAGAAAGAGGTGAAGATCATGTTACAAGAAAATTATGTAAACTGCAATAGGTGCAGTGATAAAAACAAAAAGGTGGCAATAATTGAAAATAATGGTGGAATATGAGTGGATGATCAGATTTAAGCAGAACAATTCAAGAGGGGACATTTAACCTGGGAGTTAAGGGAACGCAAAGAGCTATTTCTTTGGAATAGAAGGAGAGGGTGAGGAAAAGAAGGAATAGGGAATAGATATTTCCAGCAAATACAAACAGCACATGCAAAGGTCCTGGGGTGAGGCAGAACTAGATATGTTGGAGGAAAGCTTCTGCCTGGCAGGGAACAAGGATAAGAGCAGTGATATAAGAAAGCCTGGAGAAATTAGGCAGAGGCCCCATTATTCTATGTTAAAGAACTTGTATTTCATTTTATGCTTAATGGGAATCTATCCAAGATTTTTAAGCAAGGATGCGATGTGCTGCCATTTGGTTTTTTAAAAGACCAGTCAAGAAATAAGATAGGCTTGGATGAGGGGGATGCAACAGAGGTGTGGAAGGATACCTCCTATTATCTAGCAATCGCATGTGGTTGTAAGTAACAGAGACCCACAATATTTAATGTAGGGATTTAATAGTGAGCATTCTAGGGCTGAAATGGCAGCTCCTTCAGCTTTCCCCTTACTTCCCCTAGAGTTTGCCTCCATCCTCAAAATAATTGTGTGGTTGTGACATGGCTGATGCAACCCAGCCAGTGCATCTCCACTCCAGGCAGGAAAAAAGAGGCAGAGCAAAATGGCCTCTCACCCCATGTTCCCCCCTTCTAAAGGTCTTTACAGGAAGTCCTTCCCAGTTCTGCCTACATTCTATTTACTGGGACTGTGGCTACCCAATCTGCCAAAGAGGCTGGAAAATGTAAAGCTTCAGCCAGGCACATTGCTCCCTCCAACAAAATCAGAATTTTCTTTAAAGGAAGAAGGGAGGGGTGCCTGGGTGGCTCAGTTGGTTGAGCGTCCGACTTCGGCTCAGGTCATGATCTCACGGTTCATGAGTTCGAGCCCTACATTGGGCTCTGTGCTGACCGCTAGCTCAGAGCCTGGAGCCTGCTTCAGATTCTGTGTCTCCTTCTCTCTCTGCCCCTCCCCTGTTCATGCTCTGTCTCTCTCTGTCTCTCAAAAATAAATAAATGTAAAAATAAATTTTTTAACAAAAGAGCAAAAGAAAGAAAAGAAGGAGGGAAGGAAGGAAGAAGGGAAAAATGATATTAGGCAGGTATTGCTGGGTTTGAGATGAATCTGGAGGTAGAATCTCTAGACCTTACTGAATTGGAATGGAGAACTGAAGTAAAGGCAGCTATCAAACTACGGGCTGCAGGGGATTGGGGAAAACCATGAAGCAACAGGTTGGAAAGTCTGAAGTCCACCTGCAAATGTGAAGTTTCAAATACCTGTGAGATGGCTAAATGGCATTAAGCAAGCACATAAATGTGGGGAGAGGTGTCCAGAGAAAAGGAACATGAGCTGAAGGTGCAAAGTTGAGAGTGATAGGCTAGTTTGAAATGGAAGCTCGGTAGAATGAGGTTGCTCCAGGAGAAGGCATATAGGGACCACAGAAATTCAGGACTAAACCCTAAAAAGCACCAAAACATCAGGTTTAGGCTAATGAAAGGGAGCTAGCCAAGGGCACAGAGGAGAGGCCAGTGGTATGAGCAGGATACAGGGAAAGTAGGTCAAGGCAACCAAGTGTAGAACATTTCAGGAAGGTTGGGGTCAACTTGCCTGATGCTTTTGAGAGGCTAAGAAAATTGAGGACAAAGATGTGTTTACCAGATTTGCAAATGGAGGTCACTGGTGACCTTGAAAAGTGCAATTTCAGCTGACTGTTAGGGTGGGCGTTGACTGAGGTGAACTGAAGAGAGAACAGAAGATGAAGAAGTGCTGATAGCATGCGAAAGACCTCTTCTAAAAGATGTGTGGCCTGGATGCGCACAGAGCCATAGAGTAATTGCTGGAAAAAAAAGACTGAGGAAGGGATTACACTTGTTATTTTTTAATTTTTTATTTGTTACAAGGGGGATACTAGAGGATCTGCACACTGAGGAGAATTATCCGACAGAGGACAGAAAGGTGATGAGGGGGAGATGGGTAGAACAGTAGGGCTGTGTCTGTAGGAGCAGAGAGCAAAGTGGGGGGCCTGGCTGATGTTGGGGGGCATCCCTCGCCCTAAGCGATAACCCCCTGTATGAATGCAGTTCCAGAGTTCAGACTGAGTCACACTCCAGTGATCTTTTTGTTCTGTGAAAATGTACTCTTTCAAATCCTGTGAATTTCTATCTGAGGCAGGATAGCAGTTAAAATCATTGGACCTGTGTGAACAGGTTAGCAACTCTTTGTAAAATGCAAGACCTGCCCCACTCTATAAGTGTGAAACAAACTTTATGGGCACACTGTTGTTTTTCCTTTTCAGTTGCACACAGTGAATATAATATAATTCCTCTCTTCCTTCTCCACTCTCCCCCTCTGTTTCCTTGAATATTTTTCTTCCAGAATATATCTACATAGATGCATAACTCAACTGGAATCGGGGACACAGTGTTTAAATTTTAAAAACTGACTTCTAGGATACAGAAATGCAGATACACAGGAGCACATCTACCCCAATGTTCATAGCAGCACTTTCTACAATAGCCAAATCATGGAAAGAGCCTAAATGTCCATCACCTGACGAGTGGATCGAGAAGATGTGGTATATATACACAATGGAGTACTATATGGCAATGAGGAAGAATGAAATCTGGCCATTTGTAGCAAAGTGGATGGACCTCGAGGGTGTCACGCTAAGTGAAATAAGTCAGGCAGAGAAGGACAGATACCATATGTTGTCAGTCATAGGTCTAGCAGGAGAAACCTAACAGAGGACCATAGGGAGGGGAAGGGGGAAGAGAGTTGGGGAGAGAGAGGGACACAAACCATGAGAGACTATTGAATACTGAAAACACTGAGGGCTGAAGGGGGAGGGAGAGGGAAGGAAAGAGGTGGTGGTGGTGAAGGAGGGCACTTGTGGGGAGAAGCACTGGGTGTTGTATGGAAACCAAATTGACAATAAACTATTAAAAAAAAACACCTGACTTCTAAAACTGGCATGTGGCTGAGAAACAGACCATCACACTTTGCACAGGACTGAAGGGTATCCCAGAAGGCAGGACTTCCAGTGTTAAACCAGAGACGTCTCCAGCAAACCTGAATGGTTGGCCACCCTAAGCATGGGTTGTGATTTAAAGGTCTTTGGTCTTGGGGCGCCTGGGTGGCTCAGTCGGTTAAGCCTCCGACTTCGGCTCAGGTCAGATCTCACGTTTGTGGGTTTGAGCCCTGCGTCAGGCTCTGTGCTGACAGCTAGCTCAGAGCCTGGAGCCTGCTTCTGGTTCTGTGTCTCCTTCTCTCTCCGCCCCTCCCCCTCTCATGCTCTGTCTCTGTCTGTATCAAAAAATAAATAAAACATTAAAAAATGCCTTTGGTCTTATAATAAATCTATTGAAAACATTAATTCTTCTCATTACTCAATCAGACTTATCTAGGGAAGTATAGTCCGTCCATACCAGAGTCTTTGGAAAACAAGTTCACATTGTGTAGTGCTTAAAAGCCTGGCTTTTGAGTTCAGAAAAACTAGGTTCAAATTCCTGGTTCTAGTGCTTGATGAACTTGGGCAAGTTCATGAGGCTCTCAAAGTTTCAGTTTCATTATGAATAAAATAGCATGATAATAATAGGACCTATCTTTAATTGTTCTGAGTCTCACCCAAGAAAATGCATGTGGGACTCAGTGCTCAGCAGAGAAATAGCTCAGTAGTTGATAGCGATGATGTCAGCATCAATCATTACAAGTAGACCTAAGTTAATAACATCTTAATGATCCCCAATTCCATATGCATTGGAACACTTGAATTGCACTTCCCTTATTATTCTCATGACAGCCTAGAGACCGAAATATCCTATGTCCTGTGTGTGTGATTGAAAATATGTGGTTTTTAAAAACAATTTTAAATAGAAGGAATGTAGTATTATGGTTCAGAGCGCAGACTGCTAACATCCTTCTTCTCAAGTGAAAGCCCTTGGACAAGTTGCGTAACTATCGTGTCTCTATTTTCTTGTCTCTACCATGGCTGTAACATCAATGCTTCTTTCACCAGATCATTCAAAGATGAACTGGAATAATACATGTAAAATTTACCATATACCTCTGACTATCCTATTAATAATGGTGGCTTAGGATGATATTGACACAAATCCTTAGTTACGAAGAATATTTAACTCCACACTGAATAACAGATCTTAATAGAGTTTAAATTAAAAATCATGAAAAAATAAATGGGAGCAAAAAGTAATAAAAAAATGCTAATTGATGTAATAAACCAAAAATGCATGCTTGAACATTAAAATTCTATTGTCTCTCCCTTCCCAGATACGTTAATTCAATATTTCAAAACCTAAACCAACATCTATAAATCCAAGTGTTTCATGCTGCCAAAAAAAAATCTTTTAGTTACGAAGTTATAAGTTAGAGGTAAACATATACTAAGAACAACAGACATTTTCAGTTCAGAATTTTTGATAACATTTTTCTCAAACCAAAAGAAATATGAAATTACTTTTGAAATACGTTTATTACAGAAAACACTAAAAGTTAAAAGAAACTCTACTTCAAATCTCATCATCCAGAGATTAACATTTTGGTATATGCATTTTTAATTTTTTCTACACATACCATGTTTTATACTTTTTCCTAAAAATCTGGACTCATATTCTACACGTTTCTCAATGTCATTAGATATTCTTCTACAATACCATCAGTAGATATTTCTGTACCACAATATGCTCTACCAATCATATCTTTCTAGACATTTAAGTTTTGTCCAATTAATGACTTTATAAATAAAGTTGCAATGTCTTATCAATAGCCTCTGAAGAAGAATAATCCAATGATTTTTTATTTTATTCAAAAGAAAATATTGCAGTTAACGAAGTTTATAATGAAGTAGTAGAAAACTAGTAGCTATAAATAGAAGTTAAAAGTCAACAAATTTAGGGATGCCTGGGTAACTCAGTCATTTAAGTGTCCGACTTCATTTCAGGTCATGATCTCGTGGTCTGTGATTTCAAGCCCATGTCTGCTCTGTGTGAACAGCTCAGAGCCTGGAGCCTGCTTCAGATTCTGTCTCCCTCTCTCTCTGCCCCTCCCTGCTCTGCTCACACTGTGTCTCTCTCCTTCTCTCAAAAATAAATGTGTTAAAAAATTTTTTAAGTCAACAAATTTATAACTGTAATATCTTAAAGAATGAAATACATTCTGTCTCTCTGAAATCCTTAAAACAAAAGGGCTCTTTTTTTTTTTTTAATGAGTTCCTTTTATGGTCTCTACTGAGCTAAGGTTGACATTCTTGAATGCTCTGCTGCTGATTCAGTTTTCTCCTAGGTTATTTTTAGATGTGTCTTAACTTTATTATTTGACAAGATATTTCAAAACTCTGGGAATTTCATGTTGTCTAGCCCAGTGACCAGGTCTGCATGCCTAAGACTAAGTAGTATTCAACTATATTTACTAATTTAAAGCACTATAAATATCTGTCATATTTACTTCCTTCAAAACAAAGATGAGGACTGAGTATATTATACAAAGAAAATGATTACAGATTTTTCTTCAAAAATTCTCTAAATGGTAACAATAAAAATGAACCAAAGTTAAAACACAACAATGAAGGAAAGAAAGTTACCATGGAGCAGTGTTTTGAGATTTCATTTTAAAAGTTACCTCAAAAAGAAACAGCTAAGCCACCATGATAACTAAATATAACATTAGACTTTTCACTGAATACTGCAACAGAAAAAGACACTCTGGGAAAATCTCATGAAATCTGAACAAAGTCTGTAGGTTAGTTAATAGTATTATACTAAAGCTAACTTCTAATTTTGATAACTGTACCATAGTATACCAGATGTTAACATTAGGCAAAGCTACAGGAAGCTGAATGAAGGGTATATGGAAACTCGAGACTATTTTTGCAATGTTTCTCCAAGTCTAAAATTATTTCTAAATAAAAAGGGTTTTATTTATTTTTTATGTTTTTTTTTAATTTAAATTCAAGTTAGATAACACACAGTGTATTCTTAGCTTCAGGAGTAGAACCCCGTGGTTCATCTCTTACATACGACACCCAGTGCTCCTCTCGAAAACTGCCCTCCTTAATGCCTATCATCCATTTGTTTTTAAAATTTAATGATAAGCATAAAGGTGTCTGGGTGGCTTAGTCTGTTAAGCAACCGATTCTTGATTTCAGCTCAGGTAATGACCTCACAGTTTGTGAGTCCCAGCCTTGTGTGGAGCTTCATGCTGACAGCACAGACTCCTGCTTGGGATTCTCTCTCTTCTCTCCCTCTCTCTCTGTCCTCACAAGTGCATGTATATGCACACCTCTCTCTCTCTCTCTCTCTCTCTCTCTCTCTCAAAAAACAAAAAAAAAACCCTCTACAATTTAATGATAAGCATAAATCCATAAAGCTACAAGCAATATCATTTTGGTTTCCTAAAATGTTACAACCCAGGCCATATTTCATAATTATTCTGAAACTTAATAAAAGAGGAGAGAATAGCAACCATTGAAACATCAAATGGCTTACATGATGGAAACCAGTATCAAATGTTTAAAAGTGTCCATTTCTATTTCGTTTCAGCTCACAGTACAACTTTTAAAAAACTAACTTAATTCTGTACTACTGAGGCTATATCTAAAATTGGATGGTGAGGAGTTGCTTTAAAATATTGATTTCTCATTAAGCTTAACTTCTGACAAAATTGCAGAATTTCAAAGTCTAAATAAATTATTTCCTTTCTTCCAAATGCTTGAAAATAAAGTGCCCAAACCTCAGTTTTGTCATTAGATTTATCTAGAAGCCACATGTACTTAAGAAAATGGAGTTTCTATAGGTTAATTTATATGAAAAATTAATAAAGCAATGAGAAACAATCAGATGACAGTTTATATGAAATGCTCAAACCATATAAATTATTTTAATTCATTAGGGACTTGTTCCCTTTTTATCACTTTGATTAAGTAGTTGTATTTTTTGATTAAAGGGCTTAAAAGTGTAGAATTTAATAGTTTCCCTTAAGTCTTATATTTTATAACAAGGCTATATCCTTTTTATATTAAGAAAGTATCATCTGATAAGTAAGAGTGGAAAACAAGACAATACTTACTATGAAGCCAACTTCACAAAACTTACTGTTTTTTGTGAAGCAAAAAAAAAGTATCTGACAAGTGTTTGCAATTTTTTCTCTTTAAAATCTATCTCTAAAACTCATATGATTACTTTCCATTAATATAAATATTTCCAGGAACTAAAGAAAAATAAAAGATTGTTTTCCTAAGATTCTGCAACCCTGTAAATGGATATTAATTTTTTACATAAGAAAATGCATCTATCCCCAAAATAAAGGGAACTGGAAATGCCTTGGTGATATTGTCTCCATACTAACTGGTGTTGAAAAAGTAAAACTGCTCAAGGTTAATCAGGCTAATCTGAAGAGGAGGAAGTTTACCCTTCATTTCCCAACAGATTCTCTTTAATTTGGAAGCTACATTGACAGGTGGCCTCAACACTCAGGGCATTACAGACCACCTTGAAGGTCTCGGTGCCAGTAGCCTTTGAAGTCAGAATAATCAACAAGCTATTTGATATCTGATCAGACAAATGGCCCCATGGAGAAGGCCATCTCCCAGGTAGGCTGATTATCTACCAAACAGGAATAACTTGATACAGTTTGCTGAGCCAATTCATAGACTTAATGGAACTCTAAAGTGGAGATAAATGAGAATTAAAACTGATTTCAATGTTCTTACTTTCTATATGTGTTAATATGTTTTCTTTCAAGAGTGCATAAGTTTCTACCAAAAAATAGTCCTTTACTGACAGTGAAGGGAAGAAAAGTGAATTTGTATTTTATGGGCAGATCAACCTCCCTCCACCTACTTTTTTGGGTAAATGGCAAATTATTTGATGAAATATTTTGAATGAGGCCATTTAAGTTCATATATAGTACAAAGAAAAAAACTAAGTATTTTTTTCCATGATGTGTAAATAAGATGGAGATAAAAACTTCCATTCTTAGGAAGGGGATTTTTTTTTAATGTTTATTTTTGAGAGAGAGAGAGAGAGAGGGAGAGAGGGAGGGAGGGAGGGAGTGGGGGTTGGGGGAGGGACAGAGAGAAAAAGAGACACAGAATCTAAAGCAGACTCCAGGCTCTGAGCTGTTAGCACAAAGCCCAGTGCACAATTCAAACCCATGAACTGTGAGATCATGACCTGAGCCAAAGTTGGACATCCAACCGACTGAGCCACCCAGGTGTACCAGGATTCATGTTTTCTTATCAGCACAAAATAAAATATTCTAGACATCAAATATTCTCAACTTTCTGATGATAGTTACTAAGATTTCTATTTATCAAACCTGATTCCAACCACATTTATTTGAGTTCTTAGATTGGTTTAGTCTTCAGTTGAGCAGGTAAATTCATGTTGTTACTTCATGTGACCAATCTTCCCTTTTCAACTGAAGAGTCATTGATAGTTGCCTTGATAGTTGCTCAGAAAAGACCTAACACCATGTATATGTACATTTATGATACTCATATGGTCAATGTTAATGTCAATTCAACTTAGTACAATAGTTTCTGAACCCCTTCTATGTTTCACACACTGGACCAGGTGCTGCGAAGGGTAATCCATGGCTCGCAATGACTTTCTCAATAGAACTTACAAATATCATGAGCAATTTCTTCAATGTGAATGATGTGCTTGACATCCTTTACTTTTTATGGCCACAGTTCTCAGAAACTCCATATCCTAGTTCACAGAAATGCTTGGGCTTACAGAATATGAGTGGTTCTCTCTAGCAGGGACAGTACCCATGATGAACCAGATGCACTGGAAAAAATACTGCTATTGACAACCTGTACAGTACTTAGCATAACCTTCCAGTCTCTAGAGATGCTCTAATGTAGTAAAGAAAGGGAAGAAACTGAAAAAGGTAAAAAGAATAATTCTTGGAATATCAGTCAGTAGCATTAGGAATGTTCCAAAAGAGCTGAAACCTCATCTCAATGATGGCTGAATTCACTGAGCATTTGCCTTATCGGTGATGAGCATTTGCCACCTAATGATTGCCACACAACACTGTGGCAAAGTTAAACATAGGCTCTGGAGTCAGGCCAGGCATCAGTTTCAACTCTGCCATTACTAGTGAATGACCTGAAGTTGACTACTTAACTTTTCCAAGTTTTAGTTTCTTCATTAGTAAAATATGAAAAATAAGATATCTACCACATTCTCAGAGGCTATCGTGAAGATGAATTGAGACAATACATGAGAGCACAGAGCTTAGAACAGGATCAATGTTCAGTGTCTTATAGCTTCTCTTGTTAACTGGAACGTCAAGTCTTCCTCACAGCTACTTGGCACGCCGTCTAGTGTATTTCAAGACCCCACATGTTTGTTCTTGTTGTTACTATTGTTCAACTATTACTCTTCCCATCCCACCCCCGTCCCATTAGATCTCTAACTTCCAGAAGTCAAACAAGATACGTAATGAGTAGATGAATTCAGATCATTCAGAATTTTCTGTCATGGAGTAAGAGAAAACGTTTGCAAGGACTCTCTTGAATACTGTTCTGCAGAGGTTATACACAAAGATTTTTCATCTGAGTAACAGGAGGAAAGTTGAGATTTAGGGAACTGGCTGAGAATGACATAGCGAGTATGCTAACTGGAGACACAGACGGCAATGACCGAGACCGTCAGAATAGCCCAGTGTTAACTGGAGGAAAACGGGCAGGCAGCAGAGAGAGTATAGCGAAACCAGATACACAGTTTGAAGAAATGAGCCTCAAAAACGAACCCAGAAAGTAGTGCCATTTACAACAGCACCAAGAATCATGAAACATTTAGGGGGAAAGTCTAACAAAATATGTGCAGGATCCACATGCTGAACAATCACAAAACACTGATGAAGGAAAACAAAGATCAAAATAAATGGAGAGATACATCATGGTCATTTATTGAAAGGCCCAATATCGTTAGGATGTCATTTTCCCCTAAACTGATCTCTGAATTCAATGTAGTCCCAATAAATACCCCAGCAGGATTTTCTTTAGATATTGACAACCCTGATTCAGATAACTTTTTTGAAAGGCAACACACACACACACACACACACACACACACACACACACACACGAATAGCCAAAATAATCTTAAAAATAAAAACAAAGTTGGAGGATTACCTGATTTCAAGAATGACTAAAGCTGCAGTAATCAAGACAGTGTTGTCAAAAAGACACATAGCATTATGCCACACAAAGAAAGAACTTAGGAACAGATATACATATAAATGGTACACTTTGGCAAATGGGTTTTCGCTAAAGGTACAAATGGGGAAAAATAGCCATTTCCACAAATCGTGCTGGGACGATTTGGATTTTTATATGTAAAAAATATGAACTTCAATCCATACATAAAAATTAATTTAAAATGTATGATGGACTTAAACATAAAAAGTCCAGGGGTGCCTGGGTGACTCAGTCTGTTAAGCGTCTGACTTCGGCTCAGGTCATGATCTCACAGATCCTGGGTTCAAGCCCCGTGTCAGGCTCTGTGCTGACAGCTTAGAGCCTGGAGCCTATCTTCTGATTCAGTGTCTCCCTCTCTCTCTGCCCCTCTCCTGCTCACACACTCTCTCTTTCTCTCTCAAAAATAAATAAAACATTAAAAAGATTTTTTAAATTAAACATATAAAGTCCAAAACCAAAAAACTAAAACTTCCAGATTAAAATATAGGAGAAACTGTTGGTTGCCTTGTTGAGGGAAAGATTTCTTAAATATGTCACCAAGGCACAATCTACACATACACACACACATACACACACACACACACACACACACACACATACACAAATTGATAAATCAGACTTTAAACTCCAAATGTAAAAAACTCCAAATTTAAAACTTGTGTAAAAGCTACCCTTGAGAGAATAAAAAGAAAAACCACAGACTGGGAGAAAATATTTGTAAATCATATATTCAACAGAGAACTTTATCTAGTATATATAAAAAAGAACTCTTAAAACTTGACACTATAAATATAAACAACCCAATTTTCACAAATGAACAAAAGATCTGAATGGACACTTCACGAAAGAAAATGATGTGGTCACACACAATCCCTCATGAAAAGATGCTCAACATCATTAGTAATTAGAGGAATGCAAATTTAAACCATCATGGGATGTAATTACAGACCTATTAAAATGGCTAAAAATTAAGAAGCCCAACAATATCAAGTGATAAAGAGAGATTCGGGGACAACTAAATCTCTCGTACTTTGCTGGTCGGAAGGCAAAGAGGTACATACGCATTTGAAAAAGAGCTTAGCAGTTTCATATAAAATTAAACATATACTTACAACCTGATTCAGAAATACAAACACAAGAGAAATGAAAACGTATGTAGACATACAATACCTTGTAAGTGAATGTTTTGAGTGTCTTTATTCATAACAACACACAAGAAACTGGAAAGGCCCCAAATGCCCTTCAACTGGTAAATAAATTATGGTTTGTCCAGGCAATGGAATACTCTCTGCAACAGAAGAGAAAAAATCTGATAGATAAAGCAATGTGGATCACATGAAACATAAGTGTGGTATGCTAAATGAAGAGAGTTACATTCAAAAACTGCATACTGTATGGTTCTTTTTATATGACATTCTGGAAAAGATAAAACTTTAGGAACAGAATAAATGGGTGGTTGCTGAGGGACTGGGGTGGAGAAGGGGTTAATTACAAAGAAGCTGCAGGAGGAAATTTGGGAGGTGATGGAACATTTCTGCATCTTGATTGTGGTGACTTCTACATACCTGTATGCCTAAACTATATATCTAAACTCATAGAACTTTCACACACACACACACTCACACACACACACACACACACACAAAAGCAGTTAATTTTACTGCAGGTACATTTTTTTAAATTGACTAGAATAAAAGTAAAACAACAAAAACCAAAACAACAACAACAACAACAACAACAACAAGAAGGTTTTGAACTGGTGTGGTTAAAAGGAAAAACAACCCAGGTAAAAACTTGGGAAGGCCTCAGGGAAGTAGAAAGAAAACTAAAAAATATTTAGAGCCCAGAAGGAAAAGGAAAAGAGACTTTTTAGAAGCAGATGATGACAAACATTTACTGTTAAAGGAAGTTAATTGTTGACTTTAGGAAAAGCTATTTTAGCAAAAGAGTTACCACATCTAGCAACTCTTTATCTTCTCTTAGGTCAATAATACATTAATGGGACATTTAGATAACCACTCTTTTAAGAAAGACTGCCTTTTTAGCAGGTGGTGCTGGGAGAACTGGACAGCAACATGCAGAAGAATGAAACTAGACCACTTTCTTACACCATACACAAAAATTAACTCAAAATGGCTGAAGGA
>NC_043714.1:20513148-20552846 GCF_006229205.1 Suricata suricatta
AGGCACATGAAACGATGCTCAACATCACTCATCATCAGGGAAACACAAATCAAAACCAACACTGAGATACCACCTCATGCCAGTCAAAGTGGCTAAAATGAACAAATCAAGAGACCACAGATGCTAGCAAGGGTGTGGAGAGACTGGCACCCTCCTACACTGTTGGTGGGAATGTAAACTGGTGCAGCCGCTCTGGAAAAGTGTGGCGGTTCCTCAAAAAATTAACAACAGAACTCCCCTATGACCCAGCAATAGTGCTGCTAGGCATCTATCCAAGGGATACAGAACTGCTGACACATAGGGGAACATGTACCCCAATGTTCATAGCAGCACTGTCAACAAGAGCCAAATCATGGAAAGAGCCTAAATGTCCATTACCTGATGAGTGGATCAAGAAGATGTGGTTTATATATATACAATGGAGTACTACATGGTAATGAGAAAGAATGAAATCTGGCCATTTGTAGGAAAGTGGATAGACCTTGAGGGTGTCATGCTAAGCGAAATAAGTCAGAACGGAGAAGGACAATACCATATGTTTGCACTCATGGGTCTAACAGGAGACCAGGAGAAACCTAATGGAGGACCAGGGGGAGGGGAAGAGGGAAAGGGAGTTGGGGAGAGAGAGGGATGCAAAACCTGAGAGACTATTGAATACTGAAAATGAACTGAGGGTTGAAGGGGAAGGGGGAGGGAGAAAAGAGGTGGTGGTAACGGAGGAGAGCATTTGTGAGGAAGAGCACAGGGTGTCATATGGAAACCAATTTGACAATAAACTATTTTTAAAAAAAGAAATTTGATAATGATAAGAAAAGACTAAAGTAGTTGCTAGATGGAGCTTCAGGTTTAAGAGATTTTTCAAGATGGGGATAAACTTGGAAATGTAGGATACAAGAGCAAAGGATTTCCGAAAGGAAGAGGCGACTGAAGATGGTGAAGAAAGAAGAGGAGGGAGTGAGAACATGGCCCCTGTGACGATGAGAATAGATGGAGGTTAGTCTTTAAGAAAGGGGAGGGGCCTCTTTTCCCTGGAGTTAGCCAGCAAGCCCTGCCATGATGGAAGAGACATAGATTCTAACACTAAGGGGCAAAAGGCTGTAAAGGGCAGACATTACCCCAGATGGCTTATAAACTTTATTCCTTGTCTCTAAGGGTTATGAGTCCCTAGACATTGCAGATTTCCACACAGCTTCTTCTTTCCCATGCTACTTTCTTTTTTTTTTAAATAATAGTTTATTGTCAAACTAGTTTCCATATAACACCCAGTGCTTCTCCCCACAAGTGCCCCCCACCATGACCATCACCCCCTCCCCCCCCTCCCCTTCCCCTTTCAGTCCATGGTTCGTCTTCAGTATTCAGTAGTCTCCCTTGATCTGTGTCCCTTCCTCTCCCCATGGTCCCCTGCCAGGTCTCTCCTGTTAGACCTATGAATGCAAACATATGGTATCTATGCTTCTCTGCCTGACTTATTTCGCTTAGCATGACACCCTCAAGGTCCATCCACTTTCCTACAAATGGCCATATGCCATTCTTTCTCATTGCCATATAGTACTTTCAAATTGGGTGGGACGAGTTCTTTTCTCTAGCTTTGGCTACTCTCTGGCAAGCTTACCCCACTCAGTGGTGTATTCAAGAAGGTGTTAATCTAGTGCCCCCTTGTGGGCTTAGGGGGAAATGGGGCCCGTTGTACATTTGCACACACAAACCCCTAGATGCATGATGAGTAAGAGGAGTATGAGGGCGCTATGGTATCCATCAACATTTTCTTCTCCCTAATGTAACCAAGGTTTAGTCAAGTGTCACCTTGAATAAATATTCGAAGATAACGTGCAACGGAGAAATGTTAATAATCAGTAAAAATAATGTTTGAATGAATTTTACTTCCAGATGTGTTCAACTACACTCACAGCTTTCATGTAGACAAGACTGGTGCGTATATAACTTTTGGCATTAGAAAAAAAAAGGCAAGTAAAAAAAGTTCTGAAATTGTTCTAACTATTCCTAAGCTGTTACTTAATGGGTGCCCTTCATAAATCTATTTGTAAGGCTATGAGCCATTGACAGTGAAGCAATAGAAACCAATTTGCAGTGATGTTTGGAATGGGAACCTTGGGACATAGATGTTAAACATCAGCAAATTGAAAGCAATTTTTCATGGAAAGGTCTAAGAATTGATGAAATTTGACATATGTCATACCATGTTTGCCAATTAAATAAAAACCCTACAGAGACCCACATAGTGCTTTAACTGCAAAAATAACACCTATGGTAAGGAGAGGAATAGCAAGAATCCTCATGATTTTCATTACCTCTAATTGGAATCAAACAGCAAAATCCCTGGCCACCACAGGGGTATTCATTTCACAGCTGACATTTTTTTTTTTTCTCAACTGATATTTTTAAATTATCACCTAGGAAGAAAAATGTTTTAGGGCCCAGCTTAGTTCAGTGTGCTAGCCTTGATTTGTAGGACTACACTCATGGGCCAGCCTGAACCCTTTTCCCACAGTCCTGTAGGGCCATATGGCAAAACAAAAATAGAATTAGGCAATGGTAGCTTTCCCTTCTAAGCCATCCTAGAAGTGGGAAAGTAATGTGAAGAAGCAGAGAAAAGTGTGAATTTCTACAGTCATAACCAGTAAATAGAGAAATAAACTATTTCATGGTTGCCATCCTTAAATGGAAACAAAATGGCTTCACTTTTGACTCATAACACTTATGTTCATTCCACCCAAGTTGTTCCCAGAAGCAAGCACTTTCAGCTCTGGAAATGATTCAGCAGAGCAAAAGTGAGCATCAGGATGTGCCCAAATATCTATGCTCGGGATGACTATAAAAGGCTGATAAACTGGAAGCTGAAATTTATAACAGCTTCAAAGCTACCATGGTATTCATTTCTTGAATTTGCCTGGTTGGGGATTAATAAATCTATTGAGAAGAACTATGGGGAATTCCTTCCCCGGCTGTTTGTATAGGGAAGAACTAAAGTAACAGGGCTGAGAGCTGGAATAGTATTAGATGACTACCCTAAGTCTAAATAATGGCAAACACCTGAATGAAAACTAAAACATGCAGTATATTACCCTAGATTATTTGGCCTGTCTCATATCCATATACACAAAAGTATAAACATAATAACTTCCTTGTAGCATTGTTCTCAGGATTCATCAGAATTTCCTATGGGAAAACCACTATATAATGACTATTTTAGATAAAATCAACCAGAAGAATGAAATGACCCTTGGGAATAACAGTAAAATCCAAAGCAGAAAGGAATAGATATAGACATAAATTTAGAAATCAGCCTTAAGAGGTCCTATGTGAGCAAATGAAAGTCCTAAGTCTGGGAATATATAGAAGGCAAGGAGAAGGTCAAAAATAGATGTTGAGTGGATGTTGGTGATTAACGGCACCACTCTCTCACTGAACGACCATCGCCCTCTCCTTTATCACCACCTGACATATTTTATACTTATTTAGTGTCTGTCCTCCTGACCCCACCACTATACGTAAACTCTGTAAGGAGCAGGTGTTTTGTATCGCTCTTGCCAATGTCTCAAAGCCTAGACCGTTGCTTGTGATGCAGTAAACACCCTAAGGAAAACACACATAGCTGGTTAATAAGGCCAAGGAAAATACAAAGAGATAAGAATGAGCAGGAAAACTGCAGGGAGAAACACAAACTGTAGGGAGCTCACTGCTGTCAAGTGAAGCTGAAAGGTACAAAAGCAAAAAAAAATCTAGGAAGGGGACTATATAATAGGATAATGCAGTGGAGAGAGGTTGATTGGATTCAGGAGAGAGGCAGGCCATGTTTCCAGTGGCTTAGCAAATCCCCTACTGAAAAATGTCCCTTCCGGTGGTCTTTAGAGCCCCCATGAGTCTCCACTGAGTTAACGTAAAGCATTTGTTTATTAACAATGAAAGGAGCCATAACAGAATATTAGAAACCATTTGCATGAATTTGTTTCTCAGCTTGTCACCTTCCCTTTCATTATGTATGTGCTTTTTAAGATGACAACATAAATGTGTGATACAATACATGATAAAAATATTTGGAAAAGTTTCCAAAATTAAGATTGCTTACAGAGATCAGAATTGAGACACTTTTGGAGTACATGATGTGATATCTTTTCACAGTCCACTGAATTTCCTATTTAGATCAGGCTAATGTTAACATAGCTTTGTTGACTGTGAGTATTCCCAGTAAAGGCACAAAAGTGACCCCAGAGGCTAAGATGGCACAGAGAAAGCAACTTGAGATATAAATGTGCTCTGAATACTTTCCATACAACTGGCCACCCAATATTTCTGAGTTACAATTACTGTTCAAAGTCAGCCAGCCAGAGGAAATGTGTGTGCTAAAATTGGACGGGGCATGAGACAATTTTTAATAAATGACATAAAATATAATAAAATATATTATCATTAAATATACAGATAATCCAAATTAAGCCACTGTGCTTCTATAAAGAGCCAGATCAATATAGCAAAGCAACCTTGTTAAATTGTCACACAGAAAATGAAAGCGTATGTGAACCAGACAGGATTGAGTCATAATCTTACAAGAACTGAATCAATAAAGAGGAATGAGCAAGGGGTAGGAAGGATCCATTCTGTGCAGAATAAATAGGAAAATATCCAAGGTGATATTTACAGTGATATGTAAAATAAATACTAACCAGTAACGTAAAACATGTCTTATGTGCTTTTGCAAAAGTAGTTATTAATGCATGAATAGGGATACGGGGGTGGGTGGAGGACGTATACAAGTTGTTTTTCGTGATTTGTTAAATTCACATTAAGACTGAAATCACGCAGCCACGGCAAGCTGCCCTCGCTACTCCAGCCCACCATGTTAGTTCCTGAGATGTCCCGGGAGGAAGCCATCTTCACACCGCGAGATTTCCATGTAGCTCCCACATCTTCCAGGCAATGCTGACAACTGATCTTGAACATTCTTTCCTAATGTCTAACCTCACGATTATGTGAGCATGAAGATTTAATAAGAAGGCACTTCCCCACGAGGAGAACCGGGGAGCAAGTTCTTCGCTCCAATTGCTTTGCCAACAACACCTGGAAATGGGTGGCAACCCTCTACAGCTGGAGCGATTATTCTGTTACTTATCGAAGCACACTTACCAGCTCACCACTCCGCCAACATGCCCCCCCACCCCCGCCCAGTCACTGCCGCCTCCCACCTGTCATCACTACTGAGACACAGGAGCTGGCTGGGAAGGTGAGGACCTAGCTGGCACACACGCAGGTCGTTAGAGACCTGACTGTAACTTCAGTGTGGTGAATCAACTTGGAAAATGCCCAAAAACAATGAGGTTCTTAAAAAATTGATTATGGGTTTGGGAACTTGATCTAGAGAGGAAAAGAAAAATGAACTGTATGAATTTAATGAACAGAAGAGAATCCTGACTAAGGACTTGATTAAGAGATTCTGTTTGTGATAGCTGCCATTTTATGTGCACTTGAGAATGTTCCAAAAGCCCCGATCTGCAGCATGATGGCTTTGAGTTAAACAATAAGACCTTCCTAAATGAAGGATTTCCTGAGACATTGAACTTTGCTGTGGAGATACAGACGGCCTTTGGAATGTTTGAAATCCACTGCACTGAAGGTATGTGAATTTTGAACTATCTTCAACAGAAGAACTTCTTGGGACACATTTGTACACTGATGGAAAAAAAATAGTCTTCAAAGAAAGCTCACGTGTACAGGATCTTCTCATCAGCTAGCCTTGAATATCGTCTTATTTTCTCCATTCTTCAAATATTTTCTCTTGAAAAATCTGGAGCCATATTTTAAATAGGATCTTGCTTAAAGTTGAAGAAAAATTTTAGAGTCATGGAAAAGGGACATGGAAATGATTAAGTAGGGATAGAGGTATGTCCTTCTTACAATGACCTTTCCTAAAAGGTCAAAGAAGCATGGACGTGTTGAAGTCAGGCAACCAGATTAGAGACTCTTCCCCAGGTCAGTGACTTAACTTGCTCTGTGATCCTGAATTAACTCCCCTTTCTGAGCCTAACATTTTTCTCACATGTAAAATAGGGATATATAATGATAATGATACCTACTTTACAATGATATTAATAGGATTAGTATTGATTTAAATAAGACCCTTGACACAGAGTTGGTACTCAGACTGTAGTCATTCTTACATCTGTCCACCCACATTCCCCACCCAGAGCTGTTATACATATTGTGATGTTTATCTCTGTAAACATGGTAGCCAGACACCCAGCTAAACACTCTTTGTAGTATGAGTATGTACCATATAATTTGGGGGACATACTTATGTTAAAACCTATTTGCTGCTTATCTGAAATTCAAATTTAGCTGAGGTCTTGGCATTTTTATTTGCTAAGTCTGGCAAGCCGACCTAGTCAGCATTTACTCCTTATTTACCTTTCTGACTGCATGTAGATTTTTATTCTAATAATGAACTATTCCCTGCAACAGTTGATTCCACCTGACCCTCAGATGGGCTATGCATGGATTAATCAAATCAACACATTTCATCTCCCCTGGCCAAAATTACTGGTTACCTGGAGGGCATGTGACCTAAGTCTAAGTGAATCTAGGAATTCTTGTTCAGAATATAGAATTAGAAATATTTGTTCTCTCTTGGATGTGGATGAGAAGTAAAGACTTCCCCCAGATTGTTGGTAATCAGTTGACCACCATGAGGGAAGCTGACTCCACAGAAGATACAAAGCTGGAGAAATGCTCATCCCTGGAACTAGTAGTGGGATCAGTTTCCCTTGAGATACATGAACAAAATCTTTCTTCTCTTCTCCATCTCCTCTTCCTTCTCCTTCTCCCTCTTCTCCTTCTCCTCATTCTTCTCATTCTCCTTCTCCTTTTCAAGGAAAGAAGAAGTAATAATTGATGCATCATAGGAACTGCCAGTACCCACTACAGGGTAAAATATTGAAAAGAAAATGTTTCCTTCTATGAGTTGCAAGGCAGATATAAACAATCAAGAAAATTTAAGGTTACTATAACAAAACCTCAAGCGTAGGTGAGCTGCAGTTTTATCTTCTGATTCTCTCTGGAGAAGCTTTCAATATACTAGTGAAATATTGCAACAAAGAGAAAGGGATTTGTTTTTTCTAACTTAGCCATTTCTTCTATTGTTATTATTCCATAATTCTATGATGATTTGGCAAACTCAAAATGCAGCTGTACTCATCAGTTTTCCAAATTAATATTTATATAACTTGATGCATGATCCAGGGCCAATTTTTTAGTAGAACTTTGCAAACATTTCATTGAATTTCGGTCTTATCTGCTTGAGAAATGCAAGCGTCACATTTTCCTATACATATCCCAGCATTACTTCTGCCAACTCAGGATTTTGTGAGTTTTCATGATAGGTTTGCATTTGTAAGTTTCATTTCCTGACTACTTGATTTGTGCCCTTGTAAATTATAATTCTGTGCATGTTCAGAATTAAGAAGACAATAAAAAAAAAAACCCTCTGGTCTATAGTGGCCCTGCTGCCAAATTTAGATCTCCAATTTCTTAAAGATATTTTTCCTATGGATTATTTTAATAAAATATATAATGATAATTGCTATGAAAATGAAGGACGTGTGATAAAAAATCTTCCTTTCAATTCAGCAAACACATTTTGAACATCTTTGTATATAGCACTAGGATAGTCTTACATACATAAACCACTAATATGCATATGATCTAAGATCCTCGATCCAAGAACCTGAACACTGGAAACATACATATAGTGGAATTGTTCTGAAATAGAGTTTTCAAATGGCCATCTATTTTTTAAATTACACATTAAAATACTTGAAAATACCATAGTTAGGTGTCTTGCAAGGAGCTGAAATGATAGCTCCATGTTGTCTTCTGGCCTAACAGGTATCAGAGTCAGGATGGCAGTCAGAGTAGGATTATACCATTAGGCTTGTGGGTACCATAGCTACTGCCTCAGCTCAAAGCTGGTACATAGTTTGGAAGGCAAAGGCTTTAAAGTGTAATTTTCCAACCACACAAATATGTGTTCTATAAATCATTCCTTAATTAGAATAATGAGAGAAATACCACAAGAATGCATCCAGTGCAACAGAGCAAGACTTTCCTTAATTGCTGGGCTCCAGTGGAGTTAGGGTATCTCGGCTCCAGAAATACTAGTGATTTGGACTAGGACAGATTTCAGACTGTCCCACTAAATTATCACCTACTGGAAATACCATTTTATTAATAATTAAAACAAGAACGGCTAATATTTACTGGACTATTACGAGGTCAGGAGCTGAGCTGTTTTACATTCACAATACCGCCCCCATTTGGTGGATGAGCATCTTTCTGAGTCCAGAGGGAGGAAGCTCCACTGGGCCCAAGTCACAGTAATTGCAGAGCCAGAATAAGGACAGCAATCATCCTGGGTCTTCTGGCATCTTATGTGGCAGGCTATACCCCTCAGTACTGTGGCTGAGAGACCGGTACCAGTGTTCCCATTCCATAGAAGCCAAGAGCCAAACTCACTATCTGATAAAGGAAGGGCCTGTATTTAAATTTAGACTTCTCAACTCAACTGCATTGCTCTTCCTACTACTTACCGGCTACAAGCCCATTAAAATGCTTTACCAGTTTTTTACTTACTTACAAGTAAATGTTTAGGAATGTAGATGACATCTCCCTCGATAAGAAGAGATGTTCAATGACAAAGCTAAGACCAGCCAAAGAACTATTATGATTTCATTGATTTGGGGGTGTAAACTTGTAAGAACACAGTAAGCCTCAAAAACAATTCCTCTTTGGTCAGCATGAGTGAAGGTAGCTTAATCCAAACAATAATGTTCTAAACCCATATGTTTCCTTTACCCATAAGACCAACAAATAAAACCATACAAACAACATTAACTTGAAGGGAGATGTTTTCCTCACCAAGCATTCAAATAGCATATACAAGCTCTGTTTTTGGCATTGCTAAAACATTGTTTCTTTTCTGTAATTTAAATGACACTGCATCTTTCCTTCAGGGTCTGACTACAACTCAAAAAACCAACAAACTACCAATTAAGACCTCTCTTTTCAAATGATTCTTTCATTCTGGAGATGTGGGGCTAGCCCTCCAAGTCAGAGAAACTGGGATTCCAGCAGAAGGCTGCTGCTTTAAGAATAAGAGCCTTTAATAGGGAAAGATTCTCCCTCAGACGACTTAACATTTGCAATTCTACTCCTACACAGCTTAGTTATTATAATATACCTTCAAGAAATCTCTTTCTCCCTGAGGCCATGAGAAGTACGTGGCATGTTCTAAAGGTCACCCTCTATTCTGTTCTCATTGTTACGCCCATATTACGGGGTCCCCAAAAACCAAGACCACCAGAGAGTCTGAGACATGTATGCAAAAGCAATGGGTGTTTATTCGGGCTTAAGCTCGGTCTCTCAGACCTCACCAATGCAGTGGACCCATGCTGAGAGCCCCAAACAGTAGCTGAGCAGGGTTTTTATAGGGTTCGGGAAGGGGGAGTTACAAGGAATTGTGACATAGGCACAGCAATCCAATCAAAATCACACAGCAGCCGTAGTAACAATCTTAACCACTCAGAATCTCTAGGGTGTCCGTTACATTTGGCGGGACCCAATCATGACATTTGGTGTTCCTTTGAAAATAACCAATTAGAGGGTGGGCTAAGGACCCCCACGTGGGGCTTGGGCAAGTAGCAAGCAATTGGCTAACTAACATTAAGCAGCTCTCTATAGTCCTCAGGAATGTTAAGCATCCTCTTGGTCCTGACTAATTGACGGGTTTAGGGGCGGTTCTTCTAGTCTTGAGCAAGGTGTAATTGCCTGATTGTTTCAGGGAAGCTGAAACTTAGGCCTTTTAGTTTCTAAGGCTTATTTTAAGCCTGTCATTAGTTTGGCTTTTCACTCATAAAAAGAATCATATGTGTTAGGGGCACATATGTCATACCTGTCATCTTGCCTGCGTGGGATAGGTTCCAGAGCACACTGTCCCTAACTATATGGGACTACCCGACTATATGTGTGCACATTCATGTGGGTGCATTTTAATATTTTTCCACCTATCATATGGGAAACGGTCACTTGCCTTTCTAGGCCTTAGTCTCCTTATTAGTAAATGAAGTACTGGACAAAGTCAATTATTCTCAAAGAATGTCTTGGAACATCTGGGGGTTCTCAAGGCCCTTTCTGGTTACCCTTAAGGTCAAAACCATTTTCATGGTGACACTAAAGGCATTATTTTCCTTTTTCACACCATGTTCTCACTCCATGGTCTCCAGAGGTGCCATGCCATGTGATGATGTTATCAGTCTGAATGTGTGCTTATGTTTTCTTGTGTTTTAAAATTATTTTTAGTTTTAGTATCTAATACTACAAATATCAATAGATATATTCCACATAAAATCTCCTGGGTTCTCAATAATTTTGAGGCATGAAAAGGAGTCCTGAGATCCAAAACTTTAAGAAGTGCTGGACTAGATCATCTCTGCCTCCATGATTTCTAACTATGAGTTAAAATACCCTATTCTTTTAAAGATTTTTAAGAAATGTTTATTTATGTTGGAAGAGAGAAAAGGAGAGCACAGGTTGGGGAGGGCAGAGAAACAGGGAGAGAGAATTCCAAGCAGGCTTTGCATTGTTGGCACAGAGCCTGACGTGTTGCTCAGTCTCAAGAGCCATGAGATCATGACCTTAGCCTAAGCCAAGAGTTGGGTGCTTAGCCACTGACCTACCCATGAGCCTCAAATACCCTATTTTTTTAAGGATAGTGATGATAGATATTAAATATTTAACTACTGTAAAAAATTCCTATTTAGTAAAATAAAAATCTGTTACCCATTGTCATTTCCTCTGTTAAAAAATAATTATACTGGTAGTTTGGATATAGGCAACCATATGAGCCCTTCTCATAAGCTCCTATAATTCAGAGAAAATCACTCATTTCTATGTAGATCACTATCACCCAAAGGAGTCTCAGGTGATGCTCTATCAAACTGTCCTCATGCCCTCAGAGCTTTTATGTACAGTTTATACTTGGTCAAAAATCTTATTGATAAGAACACACTTCTCTTTTTTATCAATTCTCTAATGTCAAGTTCTACCCAATTTTGTCTTTACCTGGGCTTTTCTAGGTTTTCCACTGTTGATTTTAAGTCAGATCCTGAGGCTTGAGCCAAAAGCTTGTTTCTCAAACATTGTTTCAAGATGTCAGAAAGAAGAATTGATCGATGTAAACTCTTCCAGTGGGTGCTCAAAAAATGCCTACTGGTAAACTCCAAAGGGAAAATTCCCAAGTCAAACAATAGATCTTTTTGGAACACCGTATGTCTTAGATAACTTCTGGATAAGTTACAAAGCTTTCTTACAAAGAAAGTTCAATTTTTAATTTTGAATAGAAATTTTTATACTTAATTAAAAAGATTGCAATTCAGGATGATATCAATGAACATTTTCTTTCCCAAACCTATTGTATGGTAAAGAGTATTATCATGTTCATTTAATCTAGATAAAGCCCATACCATTGAATGATAGATAAGCTAATTAATTGCCTCCAAGGCACTTTGGTATTGGTAGCACTGAAGCATGCTTTTCGTACTCTCAGACTTCCTATTTAACTGGATTTCCAATACATGGTGTATTTCTCTTGATTTTAAGTACTTCTTTTTATTCCTCTCCATTACCTCATCTTTTTTCCTCCTTGTTGGACCAAAGTGACGAGGGACCTTGAACTCATGATGAAAGAAGATGTAATTGAGCCTAGAGAACTAACCACAGGAAAATCTGAGTTCCAGCTCTGGCACAAATTCCCCTTTATTATCAAACCCTGGAGTTTCACAATCGGGACAATGTATATTGTTATAATGCTTCGTGAAGATGTAAAGATTACAGAGTACGTTTCCTTTGGCATCACTAGTCTAAAGAGCTAAGCAGAGATAAGTGCTTTTCCAAATGCACTTTGCTTCAGTGAGGGTGCAAGGTCTGGGAAACAACAAACTGCCAATCAAGTCAACAGCAGTAGAAACGAGATGACTAAAAATACGCTTTTCTTACTTGTAGGAAGTTGTCATTAGCCTAATGTCTTTGGGACGGAATCTGAGGGACCCCGTCTATAGCTTAGGAAGTAGAACCTGTTCTTGCTGTGAAATTGACTTCATTCTGGTATTGGTTTCAAAAGTAGGTGAAAAGATCAGGGAGCTGGTCTCAGATCTGAATATCACACTGCTCTACTACTACACTGACCACTTGGCTTTCCATTTGGTTTCTGGGAAAGTACTAGTGAATGGCTCTCAGTGCAGAATCCCTTGGATCACTGCAGCATTCCGTGTTCCCACGGAAGGACCCACACGACGGTGACATCTTAGTCTATAGCAGGGCTTCCCAATCTCAGCACTACAGACATCGTGGAGTGGATAATTCTTCGTTTTGAGCTGGGAAATTGTCCTGTACATTGTAGGACAGCAATATTTAACAGCAACCCTCACATCAACCCACTGGATGCCAGGAGCTCTCCCTCCTCACAGTGGTAACGATCAAAAATATCTCCAGACGTTGCCAAATGTTCCCCGGAAGGCAAAATCACATGCAACTGAGAGTTGCTAGTCTGCAGCCTGCTAGTCTATAAAATGTCAGAATTAAAAAAAAACTATTGAGGGGCGCCTGGGTGGCTCAGTTGGTTAAGCCTCCGACCTCGGCTCAGGGCATGATCTCACGTTTGTGGGTTCAAACCCCGCATCGGGCTCTGTGCTGACAGCTCAGAGCCTGGAGCCTGCTTCGATTCTGTGTCTCCTTCTCTCTCTGCCCCTCCCCCTCTCATGCTCTGTCTCTCTCTGTATCAAAAATAAATAAAACATTTAAAAAAAAAGAAACTATTGCTATCATGTAGTTCTTTTTTCCCAAAATTGTACTTTACTGACCACTTGTAGTATACGTAATGATGAAAAGTAGAATACAGCATTAAATGGCATCGCAGCACATAATAGAAAGTCACTATCTGTTCAGTAGTCTTGCAGACGTTCCTTTACTCAAGGAGAGAGTCTCTGTTTAGTACCAAAGCACCTTTAACACCTCCTCAGTATGTGTCAGCATGACAGCAACTGAAGCAAGCGAGGACCTCAGAGCTACTATTTGGTAACATTGTTTTCCTTTTAGGGTATTTATTTTGTATGGCTGTCTTCTGTTTGTGATAAGTGGAGCTTTTTGCTCCACTGATGTAAAGGTTTCTTTTAAAATTAATATATTTGGGGGACGCCTGGACGCTTCAGTCAGTTAAGCATCTGACTTCAGCTCAGGTCATGACTTCAGGGGAGTTCAGGCTCCGTGTCGGGCTAGTCTGCAGCTAGTCTATAGAATGTCAGAATGCCAGCTAGCTCAAAGCCTGGAGCCTGATTCTGATTGTGTCGCCCTGTCTCTCTGTTCCTCCCCCGGTCACTCTGTCTCTCTCTGTCTCTCAAAAATGGGATAAATGTTTAAAAAAATTAAATTAAATTAAATTAATATATTCGGTAACCACATTGGGAACCATTTATCTGTGATTCAGCAATCTCACCTCAGGGCACTCACCCCACAGAAACATATATTTATATTCATCCAAGACATGTGAAGAATGTTCTAACAGCCCTGCTTATAATAGTCCAAGTTGGGTATTATCCAAATACCCACCAACAAAGGCACAAATATGTTTATACAATGGAATGTATGCAGCAATAAGAAGAACCAAGACTACAGCCATGTAGACAAATCTCACAAGCAAAATATTGAGTTGAAGAAGTCAGCCTCTAATACAAAAACAGGGAAGGGGACAAAAACATAAGAGACGCTTAAATATGGAGAACAAATAGAGGGTTACTGGAGGGCTAAGTGGATAAGGGCATTAAAGAATCTACTCCTGAATCATTGGTGCACTATATGCTAACTAACTTGGATGTAAATTAAAAAAAATAGTTAGGGGCACCTGGGAGGCTCAGTCAGTTAAGCGTCTGACTTCTGCTCAGGTCATGATCTCACAGTTTGTGGGTTCAAGCCTTGTGTCGGGCTCTCTGCTGACAGCTCGGAGCCTGGAGACTGCTTCAGATTCTGTGTGTGTCCTTTTTTCTCTGCCTCTCCCCTGCTTGCACTCTTAATCTCTCTAAAATAAATAAACATTAAAAAAATAAATAAATAATAAAAAATTTAATTTTAAAAAATTAAATAAAAAGGAAGTCAATATGGAAACCAACTTGACAATAAACTATAAATAAAATTTTAAAAAATAGAAGTCAGAGCTCTCCCCCAAAAAAGTACATAATGCATGATTCCATGCACATGAAGTCTCAAACATAGGCAAAATCGACCTATTCTGTTAGAAGTCAGGATTGCGGTCACCCTTACAGAATAATGACTGTACGGGGCATGGGGGACCTTTAGGGGTGCTGGGGACAAGCTGCTTCTTGATCCAATGCCAAGAGTGTGTTCCATTTGTAAAAACGTTCACCTCACATATAATTGTGCTTTGCATGCCTTTTTATCCATGTTATATTTTACTTTTTTTCAAATTTAAAATAAATAAGTAAAATAGTAAATAGATTAAGAGAAAAATACTAAGCAATATTAAATATATGAGTGTACAGATCGTGTGTCACATAAGGGAACACAATTGTATATACAGTTTGTAAATGACTGCAGTCCAAGAAACCACGGTTATGTATGACCCCGCTGTTAGATGAGGACCCCCAAGGCCAGGAAAGGAAGCAGCTTGAGCAGAATCAAAAGGCAATCAGTAATTGGTGGCTCTCCAACTGTAACCAAAATGTAATTCCCAGTCCAATGCTGTTTGTGATCAAACAGGCATGCGCCGGATTTCCTACCCCCTGGTCTCAACCCTCCATTTCAGGCACGCCCCCCATTTTATTTCTGCTTCCTAACTCAGCCACTTGCCGTGGTCACACCAGCACTTTGGAGTTTCAGATCTAAAATGTATTGATCTGATGCACTTCAACTTTTTTGTCTAGCTTATCCCGCACATCCAAATACCCAGGGGTCTGGGATAGCTCTCAGCCCCCTGACTCTGCCTGGGGGAGGGGGGGCGCCCTCCTCTTTCCCTGATGGTTGAAATAAACAAAGCAAACAGAGAACTCCCAACCACACTTACTCTCAGTATCTTAGTAGAAAGCACACTGATAAATTCTAAAATATGACTCTGTTTCCAATGAATTTCCAAGTGTCACTGTTTAACATGAAAGTAAAACGCACAACACTGGTTTAGGAAAGAGTAAAGGCTTCCTGTTCTTTCCAGGAAGAACATCAACTTGGAAGGCCCTCACCAGGCCCCTCCAAGGTAGCAGTCTCCTACCATTGTATTCTGGTGCTTACTCATCAGCTCTTTCAGCAGTGCTGCTCTTAAGCTCAGAAGTACACAGTGGTTCTGGGTTGGGGGTGGCATCCTTCCAGGGAGGTCGCTTATCTCAAGGTCACCTCTCTCTCTCTCTCTCTCTCTCTCTCTCTCCACCTCCCTTCACCCCCTCCCCCCCCCTCTCTCGCGGGGGGGGCGCCTGAGTGGCTCAGTCCGTTGAGCGTCCGACTTCGGCTCAGGTCATGATCTCCCGGTTTGTGGGTTTGAATCCCACGTAGGGCTCTGTGCTGACAGCTAGCTCAGAGCCTGGAGCCTGCTTCAGATTCTGTGTCTCCCTCTCTCTCTGACCCTCCTCTGCTCATGCTGTCTCTCTCTGTCTCTCAAAAATAAATAAAAAACATTTTTTAAAAAAGTTCATTTCTCTCTCTTCATCATCTATAAAATAGGGATGAGAAAAAATTTGTCCAATTTATCCTGCAAAGCTGTCATGGGAATCAAGTGCGACGACGTATGTGGCACTGTTTATGATATGTAAAGGAAGGTGTGTTGTTTCCTTCAATTAAGCAGCTCAAATACTTTACCTCTCCTAGCCGACGTTATATGTGGCATATCTTAAAATTAAAATGGCAAGGCTAGTTAGCCCCCATACTTTAATGTGGCAAGATAAAGCATGTTGGAATTGCCTAATTCATAAGAGTGTAACCCCAGGCTTAGTGTTCTGTAAGACATTTTACATTTCATAGCAACTAGAAATTTGACTTTAACAGATTTACAAGTACCGTGTCACTAGGATGATTATTCTTCTAGATGGAAGCACTTTTCCACAGCTTTCCCCAGGATAAGCTGTGCTGCATTCTGGGAATCCAGCCAACGAGTTCAGTGTGCCTAATATACATAGTGGTTCTACATCAGCATGAGAAATTATGCAGATGACACACGAAGTGATGGAGCTAATATTTCTTCTCAAATGCTACTACATCTCTTCAAATACTAAATCAAAGGGAGATTAACTTTGATCTTCGGCATGCACTGCACTGAGATTTGATTTCTTTTTAAAGTGATGTTTCAGCCTAACCAGTATTATTTCTTATTTTACAGACCAAAATTATGTCAATGGTAGAGGCTTAATCGCTGTCTTGTCAATGTGTTTGAGTACAATGAAAGGCCCTTGTTTCTACTTAGTGTGACAGTTACATCAGCCTGAAAGAACAAGAAAAGCTCCTACAATGAGAAATTCTGCAGCAAAGGGACCCGGTATTTGCAAGTTAACAAGTTGTTGGATTTCAAATAGCATGAGAGGAAGCCCTTTGGGCCGGAAGTTGACATGTCATTCTGTTGCCCCTAGCCTGACCTTCTCTAAACATAAGCTCAGACACAAAAGACACTCCGTGCCAAATGACATTTTTACCTTCAGGCTGGTAACCCAATCATCTTCCTGAATGACACCTCCACCACATCCATATCCACTCTTGTCAGGAAGGAAGTCTTAATTCTCCGAAGCTCAAAGCCAGCAATGTTCTTCACAGTGACCTTGAGGGACTACTCACTCTTTGGTACTCAGCAACTACAGATTAATTTCTATTATTTAGCCCAGAGAAACCTGTCAAGGACCTATGGGTGCATGTAAGCCTTCCTGATGGGTTAAATCAGTTTAAATTTATTTGCAGATGAAGCTGTTTGTGATTGATATTTTGATGGGAATTACAGAACATACTAGGCTATTTAAAGCTCTACTAGAAAAATAGTGTGAAATATCAGTAGAGATGAATTTATTTGCCTCCATGTAAGGACTGAAAAATTATGAAAAGAAAAAAAATAGATGTTAAACTATTCTGTTAACTCTACCAAGAGAAACAAAGCCAAACACTAGATTTGAGGGTTGGCCTCAAATAGTTTCCTGTAATGAAAATCGGGAGGAGAGAAACAATCCAAATGCAATGAAAACCAAGTTTGATTTAAATAAAGTTGTTGAAAGCTCTGAGAGAGAGTAGTTTTCCTTGCTTTGTTTTCCATTTTAAAAATCTTCTTTCTCACTTAGGCTATATGAGAAATTGCCCAGAGATTACTGAAAACACTTGTTAGATGAAACGTCTAAGGTACTTTCCTTCTGAGCAACAAAAGAAAAAGCTCAGGGGTCCATCAAAGACCCCGCTCTAGAACAGAGCCACTGGGAGTTGAATTCAGAGATGCTTTTCACAGTTCTGTATCTTGTCATTGAACGGAAACAGAAAGAGGTCTTTGGGACTGCTGCAGCACCACGCACTTCCGGTTGTCCTGTGTGCTTTGGGGCCTGTGTAACCCTAAAGGGTTTATGAATGTATGTGTGTGTGTTTGTGTTATAATTGAGGTGAAATCCACAGAACACAGAATTAACCTTCTTAAAGTGTACAACTCATTGCTTTTTGGTACAACCACCTCTCTCTGGTTCCGGTGTCACCCCCTCGAAGGAACCCATCCTCCCCTCCTGCTAGTCCCTAAGCAACTATTAACCTGCTTTTTGTTTCTAGGGACTTGCCTGTTTGGGATACTTCATATAATTGGAGTCACAAAATATGTGACATTTTGTGCGTGGCTTCTTTCACTCTGCGTAATGTGTTCTAGGTGAATCCATACTACAGAATGTGTTAGTACTTTTGTTCCTTTTTGTGGCTGAATAATATTCCATTGTGTGGGTTTATCTGTTCATCCACTAATGAATATTTGGGTTGTTTCTACATTTTACTTATTGTAAGTAGTACTGCTATGAACATTTGGGTATAAGTATTTGAATACCTACTTTCATTCCTGTGGGTATACACCTGGGAGCGAAAGGGCTGAATCATGTTATAATTCTAATTTTGAGCTTTTGAGAAACTGCCAACTGTTTTCCACAGCACGCTCTCACTTACCTGGGTATCTAATCCATCTCTTCTCTATTATCATCTTTTTGAACAGGACCTAAGTAAAACAGATAAACCTTTAGGTGACCTGAGCTTAAATCTTTTCAGTGTGGAAAGGAAGCAGCAGTTAACTATTCCATTTGGGAAAGTTTCTGGGGGCCTGATAATAGGAGAATTTGTTCAGCCTGCTTTGAGAATCACCCCAAGCTCCAAGTCTGACTCCACAGGGGAGGAGAGCATCACATTTGGGAAGTATTAAATATAGCTAACAGTTATTATGATGCAGACTTTTAAGGGCTGGTTCAAAAGTTGGAAATCTTCCCCTTTCCCTCATACTGTGTAGAGCAGCAGAGAGATTTTAAAATCAAAAGAACCAAGCCCCTGAGTCCTTTGAAGTCTCTGAGATCATTGTGTCTGTTACTTCTCCTGGACCAGGCTACCTCTTCTCATCCTGCTCCTTCACATCTCCAGGGACTGAATCTCTGAGTCTTGAGAAAGATGGGAAGAAATTTGTCATGTGGGCCTACAGAGGAAGGAAACTGCAGGCAGAAAAAAATGGTCCATGGAAACACAGACATTTGTAAAGGGCACCGGAGGGGAATATCTCTTAAGAAGGGTGTGATACATTTTCAACCTTCTCTGTGGGGAGTGAAACAGACAAATAAAAACTGTTGAGAGGAAGTGACAGATCCCATATAAGACAGGAATCTCCTCTTAAAATTTCTTTATGGGTTTTTTTTTTTTAATTTGCATCCAACATCAGAAAGAAAACTCCTTTGCTCTGTCAAAAAACCCACAGACGCCTCCGGACACTACACATTCCCCAATTCATACACAGAAATAAGAGGTTTAGACATTTTGGAAAACCATTCAGACCACCGTTCAAATGTTCAAGGCGTTGTTCATATAATTGGTCAAATGCGTTGTTCAAGGCGGGCACGGGTTGAGCCAGGGCAGGAGCCAACACCGGAGACAAGCTGGGGTGCCAGGTTACAAAAGGGCCACTGCCGAGCTCCATGGAAGGAATTTAGTTGCACCAATTATGGAATAATCCACACTATGCTCTCAGTTATTTTCAAGATGCAGGGCTAAATGACATACTGAAGTGTTGAGAACTCTGGTCTGGGGTCATGGCCTGTTTTATTACGTGTTTAAAAATGTAGTTAAGAGGTTGGTGGTGTGAATAGAAAAACCATCACTCAAAAGCGAGTGTGGACTCCCTGACATACCATGTTTGAGCTCCTTTTACACGCTGCCAAGCCAGGCCCTCAGGTTTAACCTGATTTCGATGTCAGACAGTGTCCCTTTATTTTAAGGGGGTCACGGATTCTGTTTTGCTTTCCATGGTTTTTCCTGAAAGTGTGCCATAGTGTTACTGTACCTTTCCCCCAAGTGAGTCAGATGTGCTGACCATTAGAACACCAAAGTGGTGGTTCCCATAGCAGCCAGAACCACACGGAAGAAACAATGAACCAACACTGTTCTCAAACCCAGTGGAGAGCTCTGATCACTAGAGCAAATCAAGGATGTCGTCAGAATGCTCTGCCTTTCTGAAGTTGACATTTCTTTTCCAAACTGGAAGAGTGGCACCTCCTTCTCTGAAGGCATCTTCACAAAGTGAGTATTAGAGCCACTCAAACGTTCCGTGGAAGGATGCTCAAGTTTCCTCTTGAACGCATGGGTATGGCTAGGATGAAGTTATATGGTGGACTCACAAACAAGCCCCTTCTGTGGATTTTCAAAGTAAAGCCAGATGTTAGCTGCTTCCACAGAGACTAAATGAGGTTTCAGGTAAATCAGAGGTATGCATGATTATAAAACTGCATGGTCCACCTCATTGAAATCTGCACTGGTGCAGAACATGATCTCCATGGTACAACCTTAAATTTTGAGCTGAGCATTTACCTGAAAATATTCGTAACTTACATAAAATCATATTTGGGTAAAATAATTCTAAGGACTTTACCTTTGGAACATGGGAACGGAACAAACATATGTTCTTAGAAAAACACTACAAAAGGTTTCCTTGATTTTATGCACATGGGACCCAGAAGACATTAACCACGAGGCAAAAAAGAAACCTTCTGAACAGATACATTTGCGTGCACAATAAGGAGACAGTATAGCTTAGCAGTGAAGAGTCTACACTCTGGAGTTAGCAGATCTGAGTCTGTCTGTGACCTTCCCATCTCCAAACCCTGATTGCCTTCCCTTCAGAGAGAAATTATTGCAATAGCAATAGTTTCCATTTGTTGAGCACTTCCTGTGTCACAGTTTTATCATTTATCCCTTTTTAAAATCATTGCCTTAAAACAACTTTACAAGGTACGTACTGTTACTGTCCAATTGCAAATCAGGAAACTGAGGTAGAGAAAACATAACTCAATTGCCTAAGTTATCATGGAATTGATCTGTGAATTAAGCAGTTACTACAGTGTCTGATATATATCAGCATGAATAGGTAACACCTATTGTGGAATTGGATATTTTGTATGATGTGTATCATTTCAAATTATCATTAGTTTTATTTTGTGATCTATTTTTTTTCCTCCACCTGTACTGAGGTATGAATGGTCTACAAAAGTTGCACATAATTAATGTATACAATTCAGTTAGTTTGGAAAGATGTATGTATTTGTGTTACCATCACCAGGGTCCAGGTAATAAAGATAACCATCAACTTTAAAAGTTTCCATTGGCCCCTTTGTTGACGTTGTTTTGGTTTGGTTTGGTTTGGTTTTGGTGGTAAGAACACTTAACACTAGTCCTACCTCTCAGCAAATTTTTAAGTACACAATACCTTAGTACTATAGTTACTATAATATTATAATACCTTATTATTAACTAGAGGCACTATGTTGTACAGCAAATCTCTGTAACTCATTCCACTTGGATAACTAATTTTATAACCATTTTCTACATTCAGATTTTAAATCCTAGAAAGGAATCATTCCCCCACCCACAAAAAATAGGCAATAGATTCTCAAAAGAAAGGTTTTTGTATGTTTCTTTTTCTCTATTTTGAGTCACCGTCAAAGGGCAGTTTTACATTTAAAAAGCTACTTTTATGCTATTCTAAAATTGGTCACTTTACTTCCAAATTTTGTATATCTTTTCTTTCTGTATTTTTCAAAAGGCACTTCACTACTAGGTTTTAAAGACTTGCTTTCTCACCTATCATGGGAAAAGTATAGAGCAAAATTTCTTTAGGGCAAATTTCTTCCAGTGAAAAGGAAAAGCCTAAAAATGAATCTGAGCAATCCAAATATCCATAGGGCTTCAAAAGAAAATATTAGGATCCCCATATTTACACACATACAGAGATATACATATTTTCTTTCTTGAAAGTTGGACAAGAACCCAACTCTGACAGTTTCTGCAATGATGAGGAAAAAAAAATAATAAATGCACATGTAGCCATGATATAGTGAAAACTCTCCTAAGCCTTATTGTTTCATGCCAGATAAAATAGAAGTGAGTTGATTGGGAAAGAATTCCTAATAATGCCAACATCACCAAGAAATAGGTTAAAAGATCTTGTAGTGAAATGAAGGCCAAAACAGATAATCATGGGCTTACTACATAAATAATAATCTGTCCTGCATATTGTGGTTGTGGCCCATAAATCTTGATTCATTTTTCTGGCAATGGGAACGAATGTGCACTGACCCCTTCACACAGTCTGGTCTGGACCACCTTGTGATGAGGGTCAGGAATTTATAGACAACGGGTGGGGTTTGAGTGCAATCCAGAACATGAATCAGGGGCTCGGCTTGTTGGTCCAAATCCTGCCCTGGCCATGCTGATAGGGGGCTCTAACCACAGGGAACTGACAGCTTCTACACAACTTCATTTCCAGAGTTTCAAAGGGTATCCCATGTACCTTTATTAAATTCACACTTCAAAAAATATAGCTCTTCCTAGGGCCGACAACAGCAGGTATGCACTGGGATACCACCATCTCTGACTATGGTGCCCATGAGTTACGGGTTAGCAAACATGGGAATGATTGCAGACTACAGCATAACCTGTTAGGCGAACATGTCTATCAAAGTCTGAAAGCATAGTAGATTTGAAAAAGATCGATGCAAAATCAGACAGTCAGAATCTAATGTCTAAAGCTGGCCTTGCTCAGTCCATTTAGATATGAGATTTTTAATATTTTGCTTTGCAGATGAATCTCTTTCCAGAGTTTCCAGTTGAGTGTGGATAAATGATCTTACAAGAAGGCATAAACTTCCACTGTCAAAGAAATTATTTAAATTAACCTTCTTTGACTATAGGATCTACCCGCTTAAGCTAATCACCAAGTCGAGGGAGATTCCAGACTTCATAGCACTTTCAAAATGTACATTTAGACATCACAGTTTTGAAAAACTTCCAGTACATTTGCCAAGTGCCTTCCCCCTTGCTTTTAATATTTGTACAGATTTAAGGGAAATCTAATCCATATGTTTCTGACTCATTTACACTTGAATCATAAAATATATTATTTTCTAAGAGCCATTTAATATCCAACAGCCTTTGTCACTTGTAAAATACATATTTTCAGACCTTTTCCCCTTGAAAATAAAAGATCAACTTTGAGTAAACTAACATAAAAAATAGGTACACATCTAGTCCAAAGTTCCTGTTTTTGAGCTCATCTTAAACTTGGCAAAGCGTTCTCCTTACATGCTCCCTATTTGTTATGTTAACTGCAGAAGCATGCCAATTTTTCATTCTTTTACTATATAATTATTAACTTTAGTGCCATTGTGGTTCCTGTTAATTCATTCCACACATTGAATATCCTCTGGAGACTTTTATTTTTCAAGTATCTTTAAGCTTAGGTCATTTGGGGCTTAAGGAGTAAGAAAAATGGGATGGGGGGACAATTTTGCTTTTTTTGGAATGTGAATCGTTTTTCAGCAAATAATTTCTTAAAAGGCATATACACTGTGTGATCCATATCCAGCTCCGAATTATTTTTTCTTCATTTTGAAAACAAATAAATAGAATTTCAGACAGCACAATCATTCTAGGAAAATTCTCCAAGGAGGCCAATACACATTAATGCAATCCTTGAATTTAAGGTGATTTGAATCAAAATCTGCTGTTTCCAATGCACTCGTGAATCAAGGGGGTTGAAGGACTGGGACCTCAGAACCACGAGCCTCACACAGTACTGCATGCCAGCCAAAAGCTTTTATTTTTTTAGCAAATATTATTTTTTCACTTTCTCCAAAAAGTTCATCTTGTTTAATGCATTTCAGTAATGGCCATATATATGTTCCTATTTCTCGCTGAAAATATTTCTATTAATTGCTTCCATGTGTTGGTATCCATGCTGATGTAAAGTTGTCTTTGCTGTGAAGCACCCAGTTATTTATTTTGACATGACATTTTAAACATCCTGTCTTTTCCTTACATTTATTTAACAGCTTCATACACTTGATATAATACAATTGCTATCAGATTTATAGATCTATCTTGAGAAATAAAATAGAAACCAAGAGATTTCAGAAGAATAATTACTGCTGGTTCGATGAGATAGCTCATGCATCTGTATGTGACCTGACAAGCTATCTTCCAATGCCCACTCAGCACGAGGTATAATTAACACATGGCAAGAATATCCAAGTTCCACTAAGCTAACTCAAGATCTTAAAATTCACTTTTCATTTAAAAAGCACCTATGTGCATCCAGAAATATCATCCAAATATATCCATGAAGGTTTATTCTGATTAGCAAGTCTATCAGAAGTTATTTAGAAGGTACAGTAAAAGAATTCAAACTGCATCTACTTGATAAACTCCTTGTAGTTTTACAATATGTGAGTCTGCAGCAATTCATGGCAGGTTCAGAAGGAAGGGCATGGTCACAGGAATGCCTGGGGTGGAAGGTCTTGTCTATGCAGCCTAAAGATGTGTTGGCCCCACCCCAGGAGCCATTTTTATCAGCCTATGCCCTTGCTAACAACATCTCAGGGCTTTCCTTTCATTCTTCCACTTCTTTGCTCCAGCCAGCGTCTCTTCTCACCCAATCACATTTAAGACATCCTACTCCCTTGCCTAGGTCCCACCAACATCTACAGAGACAATACCTTGAGGTGTAACCTTGCACTCCTACAGAGGGAAGTGAGCTAATATTTTTGAAAAACTCCTAGCAATTGAGAAGACTTTTCCTACCATTTCCCATGATTGATCCAAGTTGGAGGACATAGAAAACTTTCAGTGATCAATAAAATCCTAGGATCACACTGCCATCCTAAGTATGCTTTGGAGAATCAACTGCTCAGTGCTCATCTGCATGGTGTATTTTACCTCTCTGGTTTGGATCTTTCAAGGAGACACAAAAGATTCTGTCAACTCCTTTAGAAGCCACAGCACTTCAATGTGAATGGCACATGTCAAGATACGACTGCTGATATGAGCAGTGCCAGTAATTCTCAATGTTATAATTAAACCTGTTTCAAACCTCTGTTCTTGTCCAAGAAATGAAAATGTCGCTCTGATTCCTGCTTCAAGCCAGGGAAGCAGAACGCACGTTTGGCAGTATTGGGCAGTATGGGGAAAGTCTCCAAGCAGAAGCCAACTCCTTTAGAGTTGACATTCCAAAAGCTTGTTTCCTAAGGACTCATGGTTAAATGTTCAGAGGATTTATGCTCTAGAATCCTGACTCTGCCATTGGCTTGGTATATAATCTAGAATATGTCATCTGGATCCCAAATATGAAAAAGAAGTATGTTGATCTGCACAGTGTAAATAAATGAGAAAATCTGAAAACATTATTTTAACATGTATCCGTAGAAAAGCCAAAGCCAAAGAAATGTTAAAATAAAATGGATATGTTTACAGAAAGAGGCATGTGCAGAACTAGATGACATGGTTTAAAAGTAGGAAAAGTGAGAAACTACCCACACAAAAGATAAGGGAAGGTGACTGTTGCTTAGATAAAATTAATTTTTGCTGATATGCAAGATCCTGCTGATGTACACCCCTCCCACATACAGCGAACTTTGTATGAGGAATGCCTGGAGACTAGCCAAGAGTCAAAGTTCATGAGATAGGAAGTTTCGGGACCACAGCCTCATGCCTGGGGAGATGAGTGCTCTAGGATAATTCATATCACCCCCGCTGAGGGGCTGCCTCACCCACACCTGCCGCAGGAGACAGGGTTACATAGGCTGTCTGATATGCCCATTTACGGTTCCTAAGGGAAAGAAAAAGTTTCTGATGTTCGATCTAATGGACCTAACAAAGTACTCCTCCTGGCATTATTTGAATATAGTTAACAAATAGAGTTAAAGGCCCAGCAATGTAATGGATCTGACAATGGGAAGTAGTACAATGAGATGGGGGAATAAAAAACACAACACATGGAACTCAGAGGTAGAAAGCCTAATTTCCATTTGCTCCTTACTGTGTGCCCTTGGACTAGTTCTTGAAATTCACTGAGCGTCCTTAGTTTAAAAATGGAAATGATATTACCACCGAGGGAGGATTAAAGTACTCCATATACAAGTAAAACCATGTATGATGGTCAGACATTACTGTTATTTACTTATTAAAAAATCATTTCAGTAGAATTTGTTATAAACCAACCAAGCATTATTAAGATGCTCTCAGCAATAGTAAGATGTGTGGATTCCCACTCTCAAAGAACATAAGGGCAGTCTAGTGGGAATTATAAATGAGAAAATAGACAATTTCAATAGAATGGAATATAAAAAATACTAAAGTCATTACCTAAATTATTTAAGGTGGTAACTATTTTTGTTTATAAAAAATATCTTGGAGGTGAGAAGAGGAAAGGCATATAAGTTAGCAGGGGACTTTTCATTTAACACATATTTATTGAGAGCCTACTATGTGCTTGACTCCTTGGATCTTGGGATCCATCAGTAAACAAAACCCAAGACTCTCATTGCCATGGAGTTTACAGTCTGGTGAGAAGAGACAGACCACCATGAGCAGTGATTTAAAGGGCAAAGTGCTGGAAGAGGGTAAGGAACATAGCTATGTGACTGTTTGGGAAGCAGTGTTCCAGGTAGAGGGAGCAGCCCACACAAATACCTAAGACAGGAACATGCCTGCATCTCCTAAGAGCAGCAAAAAGGCCTGAATGAGCAGAGTGGAGGGAACTGCTCAGAGAGTGCTGGAAGATGAGGTTGAAAGTTGACCTTATGGGTTTCTACAGGCTTATCCAGGGCCAATAAGGACTTGATTGTTATGCTGAGTGAGATTTTTACAGGCTTATTAGGGGACAAATAAGGACTTGACTGTTGAGATGTTTGGGTTTTGAGAAGATGGAAACCTGACTTGTGTATGGAAAGGATTACACTAGCTAGCAAATCATCCTGAAAAGAGAAAAGAAAAGAAAGGAAAAGGAAAAGGAAAAGGAAAGGGAAAGGAAGGAAAAGGAAAAGGAAAAGGAAAAGGAAAAGGAAGGGAAGGGAAGGGAAGGGAAGGGAAGGGAAGGGAAGGGAAGGGAAAGGAAGAGGAGGAGAGGAAAGAAAGAAAGAGGAAGGAAAGAAGAAAGGAAGGAATAGAGATAGAGAAGAAAGGAAGTATGGGAAGGGAGAGAGGACAGGAGAGGAAGAGAGAAAGAGAGAGAGAGAGAAAAGAAAGAAAGAAAAAGAAAGAAAGAAAGAAAGAAAGAAAGAAAGAAAGAAAGAAAGAAAGAAAGAAAGAAAGAAAAGGAGAGAGGGAGGGACAGAGAGGAAGGAAAGAAGGAAAGAAGGAAGGAAGGAAGGAGCAAGGAAGGGGAAGAAAATAAAAGATGGAATGGTGGATTTGGAAGAGAAAAGAAGGACAATGTGGAGAGGGCAGAGTGAGAGAAAGCAGACAGACTCCATGAAAGGAAGCTGGAACTGCCAAGCAAAGGAAGAAATTCCCAACAGGGAGATGGGTGCCAAAGGACATGTAATCCAAGAATGTTCAACATTTGGTTCCATAGGTGGTTTCTGTGGCCACAATATAAATTTCTAACACCTCTGCAAATCTCAGTAAATTCAGATCCTCATACACCCTGATATGATAGTTCAGTGAGGAATGAAGAATTGTGCCTTACCTTATGATCCCTCCCGTCTAGTGCCAGTGCAAGGGAGAAGCATCTTGTCACAGGGAAGAGCGGTCCAGGGTTTCAGGAGATGAACAGCGATGGAGCTGAGCGCGAAATAGAGAAACAACTACAGAGGGAGGTAGCCTGAGAAGGAGGGGTGTGGCCACTGACAGGTACTACTCCTGACAGAGTCTCAGGCTGCCAAGGGAGCACCGCATCATGGTTACCTCCTAGTATAGTCAGGGGAAGCCTCTGATAAGAAATGACTTCTTCCTAAGTGAAGACCTAGGAGAAGGTAGAGGGCGGCTGAGGTAAGACACTGCGGGTCCGGGTAGAGAGGCTAGCCTGCACTCAGACCTAGCTGTGATTACAAACACGGACACAGGAGACCCCGTAGTAGTTCACAGTGTGGCTGGGGGGTAAAGGTGAGGGAAAGTAACAGGAGAGATGACCTGGAACAGATTGAGATGAATTCTTTAACCATGCTCGAGTTCGTACTTTATCCTCATGACCAAAGGAAGCCATGGACAGGATTAAGCAGGGTGTTGACAATCATTTAGAAAGTTCACTCTGACTAAAAAACAGTGTCTTATTAATGTTTGAGATCAGTAGAAACACTATGTACCTTAGAAGGCAACTCAGCATTGTTCTACTATGCTCATGGGGGAGGCACTCTTAATTCTGATAATTATACAATAGAATAAGACAGATGGTATTGCATGAGTTATTCAAATAGCAAAAAAAAAAACAAAAACAAAAACAAAAAAAGCTTGAAAACTAAGTGCTTCCATAGTGCACTCCCTTCTATGGCTAAAAGAATGATCTAGTAACAGCTTTTGCCACTTGATTATCTGTAATATTGCTATTTATATCTACCAAATTATCGAGTATATGCTAGGTGACAATAAATGCAAATGATCCCAATTTCTAGGTCATCATCAGGAGTGAGACAAATTAATCAAATTCTCAATATGATCTTCCAATATCTCAATGTAACAGTGACACGGAATAAATTGCTAATGTCAATAACTGACACATTCCCTCCTATTGCAAATAAAATATTATGTCATAGTAACCATTCTTTTGAATTAATTCAAAATCCATTCCTAGACCACTGGGCTTCTTTAAAACCTATCCGCCTCAGTAATATTTCCTTAACTCTGGCACCTAGAGGGGACTATTGGAGAACTTGGTCTGGTGGCCATAAAGGGAAGAAACAGAAGAGAGAGACAATTTGAGGTATGAATTGAGAAAAGATCAAGTGGGAAAAGAGACACGTTCATCTGCAAAGGGAATTTTGCTCAGGACAGAGAGAATTTAATTTGGTCCAAGCCAGGGAGAATAGTTGTTCTGTGATTGTTATTATATCTGATTGGAGGGTCATTCTTCACAGGTCATACATTCATTTTCCAATGGAAAAAAATATTTATTTCCCTAGTCGTTCCATGGGACATGACTAATAAATAATAAATGGAAACAATAACTCCATTTGGTGCAATTTATTTCAGTGGGTCAAGGCACATTTTTATTGCTTGCTGTCAAGGACCTTGTGTTTTGAGTGTGTTCATGTGTCCATTTATCAAGAGACAGGTACTGATATTGGCGGAAGGTAGGGACCAACAGGAACTAATCAATTCCAACTTCGTGGTTTCTCTCCAGTTCTTTAGCTGCCAATGCACAGGCTGGATTCAACATTCTAAGAGCCTAGGAAACCACAAGCCAGTAAAACCTGCTTTCCCCTCACAGTTGTACATCCTGAAGAAGGACAGATTTCCCTGGTTTGGGGTGCACCGTGACAGTCGGCGGTGAGAAGGAGGTGGGGGCCAACACTGGCCTTCAGAGGAGGCCTGGCACTGTTGACTGTTGAGCCAGCTGTCTGGCATCACATTACTTGGAAAACAACCCTTCATTTTTCACTCCCCTGAAGCTGGAGGGCGGTAATTCTTGGGCTCATTACCCTTGTCTGTAAAATCGAGGAATGTGAGAATGTGCTGGAGTGGGTTTCAAAGCTGTCGGGCTTTGTGGTCTTGATATCTATTTGGGTGCCCAGCTTTGCATTTTATAAACCCATCGGCTTGTGTGTGTGTTGTGGGCATTGTGCTGGATAAGCACTCTTCTGCTGCCAGCACTTGGAGGACCTGGAGTGAGCAGACTATCTACTGACTGTCGTTAAAACACTGATTGCTTAGCAATAATATTTCTAGGCTATAGATTGTAAAATCTAAAAAAGGGGGGGTTTACAAAAGATAGAGAGATCTGTGTAGGTAATATTTTATATGTAATATCCAGAGGGGAAAGCCTGGAAAGCTACAAACAGCGATGGTGCAAAGAGTTCCTTCTGAGTAGTGGGATTTGGGTTAGTTTTTCAAGTGTTCATTGCCTGTGTTTCTACTAGTTAGAGAGGAGAGTCTAAGTTTGCATTCTGCCTCCACTACTCCATAGCTGGGTGATGATGATGCTATCGACTTCTCTGTATTTCAGCTTCTCCATTTGTATGAATGAAAATAACAAGTGTCCACTAGTAAATGAAATGAAATGAGGTTTGCTATATGCAAGGCTTAGTTCAGGTCCTGGTTCATAGGAAGCACTCAATAAAGGTTACTTATTACTCATACATACTATGATAGTACAGCTTCTATTGATGCTATATATATCTGGTGAAACTACCAGAAGTATTTCCAGACCTGTGATTACCTGCTTATGTGAGTGTCACTCATAGACCCTAAGGGTCAGGGCTGTCCAGGCAGCACTTTCCAAGAAGGGTGGGGCTGGTGAGTTCCAAGCCCACCCACACCACTCACCAAACTGCTTTGGTCCATACTTTATCTAAGAAAACCATATATTCATGTTTGTGCCTTAACTCAAAAGGAAATAATGCTCAGACCATAGCTTCTCACTGGATCCTTTGAACTCTCTGAAATCATTAAGGTTGCATTGAATGCCAGAGGCAAAGTAATTGAGAGTCTCATGGGAGAATTCCCGTGTGAACATCTCACTCTTTTTTTGTTTATTTGTTTTGTTTTTCAAATGTTTTTAAGGTCATGTTGTTGTTGCTATTGTTTTTAATTTTTTTTATTTTATAGTTTATTGTCATGTTGAGAGAATTCCAGGGCGAACACCTCACTTTTAAGATCAAGTCTCTCATCTTTGTGAGGGAAGAAGAAATACTCCCTAGTGTATGGTCCTTGTAGACTCAAAGACCCTGAAAAGAATTAGACAACACATTAAGAACTGCATAGTTGGAAATTATGTTTAGTTAGGGTGCTGAATCCTTATGCTTTCATGCATCAAAGCTGAGACCTTTGAAAGTGGGGGTAGAAAATTTGGATCGGCCTCCAAGTATTTTAAGCTTCGCTGCTGGTTGAAGATATTTCACCTGATTCTCCTTTCTATAAAGCCATGTTGATGAAACTATGTGTATGTGTATTTTTTATAAGAAGAACATATCTTATGCAGGAGCACCTGCCTAGTGATGGGATTTTGAAAACCTCAAAGAGTCATGGCTTCCAAAGAAAACAGTTGCCCTAAACACCTGGCAGGATGTTCCTGCCCCACCTCTAAATGGCTCTGAAACTTTCCAGTGGAATCCTTTGCGTGGATGAGACACTGGCGCTAGAAAACTGGCATTTTGATGGTAAAGGGTTAGGATTCTAGCTTGAAAAGCACCCTCAGCTCATCCTCTCCCCACAGGCCTTTTGGCTGAGGTAGGCCTGCTAGATGAGCACCTCCCATCTGCATAACACTTAGTGCTTTCCAAAATGCATGTAGCAAGCTGAGCTCTGCACTCATGGACAGGTGCAGAGAGGAGGAAAAAGGAAGTGCAGCCAAGGCTGATTAGGTTTGGTGAGGCCAGGAAAGGAGAATTTGGCTTAGACAGTGAGCATGTGAGCGAGAAGTCGTAGGGAAGGGAGTAGAGGAGAGAGTAGTAAGTGACTGTCATGGGGTGGAACCCCAAAGGGAGTGGGAGAACCTAAGTCTGTCCAAGGTGACCTTCCTATTTTTGTCTCCGGTGCATTCTGCACTGTAATGATGTCATTAGCACAGGAAACCTTAGAGATCATCCTGTCCGGTGGTTCTTGATGTATTGTGTGCGTCAAGAAAGGCCTGGGGAGCCAGTAGAAATTCAGTCTCCCAGCCCACTTCTAGATTCTCCGATCGGCATATCAGAGTAAAGGCCAGAAATCTGCCTTGTAACAAACACTGTGAAACTTCTGATGCAGGTTTTCTGTGAGGTGTATTTGAAAAACTCTTCTAATCATCTGCCGTTATGAAGGAGGAAGTGGAAGCCCAGAGAGGTCACATGACTTAACTCTGTAACACATTGATAATTTGCTGTCACACTAAGCTGGACTCTCAGTATTACTTATTCACAAGCCTACTGTGTGCCAGAGACTTTTCTAATTTTATGCCAGGCTGCCCCTCTACAAAAGTAATGGTCTCCATTTCCTAGCATGTGAAATCTCTTCCTGCCTGCCACCTGGGTAGTTCTAGTAATCCCTTGTATGTCAATCACAGGTCAAAACTTTGTATCCAATAAAATATGTCAGAACTAAGATTCAAAGGACACCAGACACAGCTGGCCACAGAGCTACAGACCGTGTAACTGTAGATTCTCCAGCCTCAATCCTGCACGATCAATGCCACATAAATGGAAGGCCCAGATCTATAATACCCTGAAACTCAGTCTCACAGACCCAGTCCAGAACTGGGTGGAAGCAGGGTAGTAATTCTCCAATTGTACAACCATGAGAGCAGGGACCCAGATGCCTCTTGCTTGGTGTCCTTTTCTCCTCGGACAACCATCTTTACTTACCATGGAGGTGACCTGAGAATCCTGTGCCCAGGGAACAAACCATGACAGGATCACTCCTCAAAGCTACCCATCATCCAATTCAGAAACCTCCTTTTCAGCTTCTTTCTGGGACAGGTGTTTAGATGAATAACTCTACAGATCCTCTATTGAAAAGTAAATTACAGTAGAAAACACCATAATCTTTGGACGAGGCCATTTGGACTCTAGTTTTATGTTTTCAGATACTTTGCCGCCCTCCAAAACTTCTCAGTGTGACCTCCCAGCAGGTTGGTCAGTGCATTGACCTTGGTTCCGCTGATGCCACACAGCAACCTCAAGACCTGAGCTGTTCTGTGGGAAAGGGCCTTGCAATCCACTGTGAGGGCAAGACGTGATGCTCAGTGAGCGACAGTGGAGGGCTCAGGCTTGTTCTTTAACTGAGAGGTCTTCAGAGGGTACAGTTGAGCAACCTGTACTGTTCTGGGATCTTGATCTCCCAAAAGTCAACAACAGCCTGTGTCTGTGGTCATTGTTTAGGTCAATCCTTTTAATCTAAAGTTCCTTAGATTTGACTCAGTAGAGGTCAGGGAGGCTGGATATGATTAAAACTTCATTATTCACTTCTATGGCTCGTGAACAAAAGCCCACATTGATTAATTGATTATTATGAAAATTAGACTGGTATAATAAGACAAATGTGATTTAACAAACATTTTACATGGAGAAACTTGCTCTGATAATGAATCAAGCAATTACATGAAGCAGTCCACATCAGGTCTCTCTCTCTCTCTCTCTCTCTCACTCACCCACAAATATACAGAGAATTGGCATAACATCAGAACATCAGACTTTTGAAGAAAGTTCAAATACTGGAAAAAGAACAAGTAAGTCCAGAGAAGCTGAACTGTGATTTGAACATTGGAAAAATATTCGAAGATGTTAGGAAAACACAAAGTGAATATTTCTGCTTTCAAATTTTGACGTCTTGGCAGCCAATCCTATCATGTAGGATTGAACTTTGCCATGTAGGTCTATACACTTAATACTGAGCTCCTAATCTTGCTTTTCTTCTTCCTTTGCCCTTAATTACAGAAATGTTTTAGAATATGGAGAAACCACTTTGCTCAGAGAGATTCAATCATAAAGCACCACTGATGTTAGAATATGGCGGTACCTGATTCACGGAGGGCGGCCAAGTTCCTCCATCATTCCTTCATGCATTAATGCGTTTGTCCATTCGTAGGCATGTATTCTTTCATGTGTTACCTGAGATTTACATGCTGAATTCCACTCCAGGACCATCTCATCTTCCTTCCTTACACTAGCCTCTTCTCCAAGGTTGACTCTGTTCATGGCATTATTATTCTCCACTCCTCTTGTCTCCTCACTTCCCACACCTTTCTCACCACCATGACAAACATCCTTGAAAATCTAAGTGGTGACTAAATTATCTTCCCCCTCACCTCCAATCAGGGGGCCCCTGATTTCTCTTTGAGTTCCCCGTATGTGGCAGGTACCTGGTCAGAGCAGGTGTTTAATAAAACTGGAATGAATGAGTGAGTGGGTAAATGATTCATCCTATAATTTTTCTAACATCCATATCCTCTTTCTGCCACCACAGTTATAATTCAGGTCTGTAACCCCTCTGAATAAACCGCTGAAGTCACTTGCTCACACAGTCTTCCATTCCTATTTTCTCCCTACCTCCATTTCCTGGAAGTGTCCCCTCAAGCAACTTCTGATCTCATAACTCCTCACAAAGTCTAAAGTCCTGAACTTGGCATTCAAAGCCCTCCTCAGTCTAGCTCCAATTTCTTTTCAGTTCTACCTCTTGCCGTACCCCATTCTGAACTCCCCATTCTAATCAGTCTGGACCACACATATGGTCTTGCCAATGTCTGAATCCTTCTCTCTAGAATGTTCCTGCCCGTGTGCTATGCTTACTACATCTCCTCTTACTCAGAATCTACTCACTGTGAAGGCTCCTGTGTACAGAGCCTCCATGAGTATTTTTCTCCATACCCTCAGGGTAAATTTTACTTCCAGCATTCTACACATTCTTTCCTACATTTTGGATATTTGTAAGCACATCTTATCTTCCCCTACCATGTAACAGCCCCATGATGAGGAGAATCTGTGTTTCATTTATCTTTCCCCCACAGTAGCTAACAAGCACCTTATACATTTTAGGCACCCTACAAATAACTTTAATTGAATTGAGGTGAAGACCAAAATATAAGATCATCCTTACTCTTGAAAAATCAGGGAGAAAAATACATAAAAGAACATAATAAAGAGAGTCATCAGCTTTTTGCCTCAGAGATATTTTACCGCCAGCCAGATAACATAGATTGATGCCATGTACTATCACTGTCTCTTACGTGCCTGGCACTACTGGTATAGGAATCTCGCCACCCCAATTCCCCAAGCCAAATCAGGAGATTAGCAATAAAAAGCTAGACACACATACAAGTTGGCCTTTTCAATTGATAGTAGACTTAATGATCTCTTCTAAATCCCTCAACTCAAACATGAAAAAGTTGAACGAAGTCCAAGGAAGTTAATAATGTCCTTGTACATTTTTTATGCGCCAGATGCTCTGCTAGATGCTCCATATGCACATCACCTCGAATCCCGATCACCCTATGAAGTGGGCATAGCTAATAGTCCACAGTTCCTAGCTGAGGAATCCGAGGCTTGGGTGAGGAATCCAGGACACAGCCTATATTACTATGACCCAACAACGTTCCTTGTTATGTAGGTAAGTAAAGGCTTTCGTGATGGTCCAGTAAGTCAGAGAGAGGTTGGGAAGACAACTCCGAACTTCTGCCATCTTTTCCACGTCTCCTTCATTCACCATGTTCATTCAGATTTTTCCAGTAAATAAGACACATTGGCAAGTGCTTAGAAAATGCAAATTAAATCTAATAGAATTTGCTTCAAACAGCCAAGTGATGGGTACTCTTCTTTATCTGTTCTAATGTCTCCTATGCTTTTCTACATGTTTAAAGTTTGCTATAATTTTTTTAAAAAAGGGACTACATCAAGAAAAAAATAAAATGAAATAGGATTTATTATTCTGCAATAATAGAGAATGATTCTCCAGGGAAGAGCCATGCCCAGAGCTCCCTGCCAGGCTTCATTTTATCAAAAATACTTGCTTTCAAGAAGATTTTCCACCAAGACCCATCTAACAGCACAATTTTACACTCCAGTAATAAATTTTCAGACAAAACGTATCAGAAAGAAGAGAGAAAAAGATCAGAGTATTTTTGAGACGCCCGAAGGGCAGGGCCGGGGATCTTATGAGGAATCTTACTCCTTCTACAGGCATAGGCTGCCCTCTGCTGTCAGAAATAAGCTTTTACAACCTCGTGTCTGATTCAACAGCACAACTCTGGCTTCAGATGGGCCACACAGAAAAGGACTATGAGGGGCAACATTTGTGCTCGTTGTGTGATAAGCTTCTTGCCTGGACTCTAAAAGGAAGAGTCTGGAGATTCCGACTGGTGAGTTAAGTCAGTGAGATGATTTTCATGTGGGCCTTAAAAATGACCATTTTTATTTTCTAATGATCCCTTGAGTAGCCAAATCTTAGGTAACAGGAGGTCAGAGCCACTAGCCAGAGTGTTTCTCTTACTCTCCGGTCAGAAGAGAGAGCCAGTGGACAATACAAGCACCCACCACAGGACGCAGATCCCAATTAAACGAGAGCTGCAAAGCACCAAAGCCTGGCACATAGTAATTGGTCAGCAAATAGTTTTCCTTATTAGCTTTTTCTTCATCACAGCCGTATCAAGAAGAGTATAGTAGTCTGGTAGCACTGTTACCACAAAATCCCACAGACTGGGCAGCTAAAAACATCGGGACTTCACCTTCTCACAGTTCTGGAGTCTGGAGGTCCAAGAACAAGGTGCCAGCAGGTTTGGTTTCTGGAAAGGCCTCTCTTCTTGCTATGTTCTCACATGGTCTTTCCTCCACGCATGCATGAGGAGAGAGCACTCTGGTGTCCGTTCCTGTAAAGATATCAGCCCTGTTGGATTAGGTCCCGCCCTACCACCTCATGTAACCTTAATTACCTCCAGAAAGGCCTTATCTCCAAGTGTAGTCACACTGAGGGTTAGGGCTTTAACACATGAACCGTGGGGGGACAAGTTCACTCCTAAGCAAGGAGAAGAACCATCTCCTGGGACATCTTGAAGTGCAGACAGCCGATTGCCTTCCCTTCCACCACTCAGGTCTGCAACTTGGTAAAATGAGCATCCGGGTGTGATAAAATGGCTCTCGGGCTCTGTATAATTCATCTCTACCTCCTAACATGGGTTTCACAAGGCTGGCCATGCACGTTTCAGGAAGATTGTCAATGAGGGCTAAAGTAATTAATATTTAATGCCTAAACCTTAACTGAAGCTGAAAATTTAACAAGAAAACCCTGTCCTTGGAGCCATCTCATGAACAAAAGTTTGACTCTTTCAATGATTTCATCTCACATCTCAAAGCCAGAGCAGACTCCAGTGCTGATAAACAAGAAGAGCAACGAGTCTGCCCTTGTTGCTGCCAACACTCCGGGGAATCCGTGACTCTTGGTCCTTAGTGGGAGGTCACTTTGTACAGGAGCTAATGTTATGTTGTGCTAGCGGGGTTATTTGGTAAGCTCCCAAATTGCAATTTCATTTGCAAGTCATTTAAGATTCAAGGCTCTGTGTGGTATAAGGCAGAAACTACAGTAGAAATAATGCAAATGCTAAAATCTTTGTGGGTTTAGCAGTAAATAATAGTAATAGTTTAAAAAATTTTTTTAAAAATATAGGAGTGCTTTGGCCACAACATCAACTTTCACCAGGCTGGTGGCAACACCTCTTTCCAAGGAACAATTCAGGAAAACAAGACCGTTCCTACTTTGCTTGACATTTAAATTCTTCTTGCATGTCTTGGGGGTAAGAAGTCAAATAGGGAAAGTGAAGAGATTCATACAGAATCTCTATATATTTAGAGCAATGAGAGTCTGGACTTCCTCCTCCTTCCCTTACGATGGAAAATATTTCATCCTTGACGAGTAGTCAAAACTTGTTGCCAGAGAGCACTTTCATTGCAGAAAATAATAATCTTTGTGGTTTTAAAATTTTCTTTATTAACCCAAAATTATTCCCATCAGTGTTCTGACATGCAGCAGATACTTTTGTAACTTCATTCACTCTGTGATCGCTCTGTGATCCCAAACTCCTAGACAGTAGTTGTAATCAGACAAGAATGAGACTTCTTAGCAAGGCCCCGTGAGACTTCTGAGGATCCAGCCTCAGGCCTCATTTCCAGACACAACTTTTCCTCACTCTCTGCTCCTTCCAACCAACCAACTCGCTGATCCCCAACCACACTTTAATTGTTCTCTTCAAACTCCATGCCTTTGTGTCAGCTGTTCGTCCTGTCCAGAGCGCATCTCCAGTCCCATCTTGCCTGCCTGTCAAACTTGTAATCATTTATGCTTTCGATCAAATCTTCTGACATTGGAATGTCTTCATGATCATGACAGAATTCACTTTCCTAAGACGTACCTCTATTAGAGCACCTCTTATAATGAAGGCAACTATTTCTTTACATAATAATAGCTGACATGTTCTGAGTACATATAGCATGGTAGAAATTCTGTTGTATATTTTATGTGTATTAGTTCTACTCCTATGAGCCATGAAATTGTATTGATGTGAGAAGTGAGGGTGAGAGAAATTAATTGTTTTGCCCGTGGTGACACAGCTTATGTGTGTGGAGCTGATATAAATCCAAATGCTTTCAGGCCATACCCATACTATCTGTCACCACCTTACACTGCCATTCTATCCACCATGCCCACCAGATGATGAGTTCCTTTATTCCAAGTACATGGTCAGTGTCCTTCGGTATTCCTAATGTCAAGTATGGTACCCTATCCCTAACTATTATGTCAAAATGCATGATGAGGGGCGCCTGGGTGGGTCAGTCATTAAGCATCTGACTTCGGCTCAGGTCATGATCTCACGGTTCATGGGTTCGAGCCCCGCATCGGGCTCTGTGCCGACAGCTCAGAGCCTGGAGCCTGCTTCCGATTCTATGTCTCCCTCTCTCTCTATCCCTCCCCACTTGTGCTCTGTCTCTGTCTCAAAAATAAATAAACAAAAGAAAAAGTTATTTAAAAACTGTATGATGAATGAAGAAATTAAAGATTCATTGTCAAAGTTTTTTTAAATAAAGATCAAATTGGGGGCGCCTGGGTGCCTCGTCGGCTAAGCCTCCGACTTCGGCTCAGGTCAGATCTCACGTTCGTGGGTTCGAGCCCCGCGTCAGGCTCTGTGCTGATAGCTAACTCAGAGCCTGGAGCCTGCTTCCGGTTCTGTGTCTCCTTCTCTCTCTGCCCCTCCCCCTCTCATGCTCTGTCTCTCTTTGTATCAAAAATTAATAAAAAAAACATTAAAAAAATTAAAAAAAATAAATAAAGATCAAATAGTAAGAACTCCAGTTTCAAAGACTGAGAGAGGAGGTCCTCAGAAGGGAGTCAGCATGATTACTCTTGGTCTAGCCCCATATCCTCCCGCCACGTACTTCCCTAATGTTCCCTGTCCCCTGTACCTTGGTCTAACAGAGCTGGTTAATGGCCATTAACAAAATCACGAGTGCAGCTGCCCAGCGGGGGCAGCAAACAATCCCACTCACCTCTCCCCTTACTTGCCAAGCCCTTTCTCTTTTTCATCCATGCAGCTTGTGAAATCCAAACTACTCAACAAGCCTTCCCGAGATTAACCAAACAAGGGGTAACCACCAATAAGAAATGCTGTAGAGGCCAGCCCATGAGGGATGGCGGTGTGGAGGGGTCAGCCCGGAGGGCTCTGGAGTCAGACCACTTGAGTTCATTCCATGAGGCTGCCACTCGCTTGCTGCATCACTTTGGGAAAGGGGCTACAAGTCTCTCCATGGCCATCTTTTCAAGTGCACCCAACTCCTGAGAACTCATGCCTCCAAGATGTGGTACAACATAAACTCTCAAGGAATATTAGTGAATGCTATTTTTTTTGATGAATACTATTGATATAACATAAAATGTAAAGAAAAGGTAACCTTCTGTAGATGAGTTGTCAAGCAGGATGAGAAGGGAGGAATGACTTCCAACCTCTCTCCAGATTTCAAACCCAACGTTCAGTGATCTCACAAAAACAAAACAAAACAAAAAACCCCAAAGTGCCTAAGCTACATACATGGCTGCAGCCATTGTCTGAGAGTCTTTCTGGGAAAACACATTGAAATTTGGGATCAGGAAGCAAAAACTGTAGCCCTTCATCCAATAAGTCACATAACAGCCACACACCCTGTGATCTGCGGCAAGGAGACTGATTCAAGGGCAAGTGTTCAGAGAAAACAAGCCATTTCCTATTTTTCTGGAAATAGCCTGTAAACACTTGGAGTGTAGTCTTTAAACTGAAGTGTGGCAGGTCTCCAGTGACTGAGGTGCATAGAAATTATTAATTGCAAAGCAGGGACACATAACAAGTGTTGAGTCCCAAAATTAATGATGATTTCTCCAGTGGTGCAAAGGGGAGCAAGGAGAGAGGAGGGAGGAAGCGGGCTCCAAGGAGCAGCAGGGATGCAGGGAGAGATACAGAGGAAGATACATTACCC
>NC_043714.1:20552946-20556867 GCF_006229205.1 Suricata suricatta
CAAAAACAAATCGAAGTTGGATTCCCTACCCTCCACCGTATATAAGAATTAACTCAAAATGTGTGAACGACTTAAATATAAGAGGGAACACTGTTAAACTCTTAAAAGAAAACATAAAGGTAAATCTTCATGATGTTGGATTTGACAGTGAATGTAACATCTAAAGCAAGGGCAACAAAAGAAAAATAAATACATTTTGCGTCATCAGAATTAAAACTTTTGTACATCAAGTGAAATTATTAAGAAAGTGGAAAGATAACCTACAGAATGGGAGAAAATATGTTTAGAATGGGCAAAGCACTTGAATAGACATTTCTGTAAAGAAGATATACACAGATGGCCAACAAGCACATGAACGGATGCTCAACACCTCAGTTATTAGGGAAATCCAAATCAAAGCCGCAACGAAGCACCACTTCACACCTGCTATGATGATAATAATAATAGTGATAATAACTAACAACAACAAGTGTGGGCGAGAGTGTGAAGAAACTGTAATCTTCCCACACTGCTGGTGAGAATGTGAAGTGTTCAGCTTCTGTGGAAAACAGTTTTGCAATTTCTTAAAAAATTAAACATAAAATTAGCACATGACCCACCAATTCCACTCTAGGATTGAAAATGGGTACCCAAACAAGTACAGGAACACACATGTTTATATAGCACTAGTCAAAATAGTCCAAAGGTGGGAGCAACCCAAGTGTCCTTGGTGAATAAACTAATTGTGGTATGTCCACACAGCAGAATATTATTCAAGTGTAAAAAGGAATGAATGCCCCAATGTGTATGAACCATGAAAATGTGACGCCAAGTGAAAGAAACCAGGCACACACACACAAACCCACATACTGTATGATTCAATTTATATGAACTATCCAGAAGAGATAAATCCATCAGGACAAAGCAAAGAGTGGTTGGCTGGAGGGGCTGGGGAGAGGAGAAAGGGGAGAAACTTCTTAGAAGGGGTTTTCACTTGGAATAACGGACATGTTTTGGAAGGAGGTAGGGTTAGTGGTTGCAAAACATGGTCAATGTACTAAATGCCACTAAATGATTCATTTGAAAATGGTTCGGTTTATATCATGTGAATTTCACCTCAAAAAATGATTTAAAAGAGAAAGTAATATATGTTACCCAGTATAAGAAAAGTAGAGTGAGTCGAAACCCACCTGGAAGGGCAGTTAATACATTTGTCAATGGACGTTTCCACGCTATATTATTTGCTTACACAACCACTGTTTCTGCTATTTGGGGGAACTTTCTGCGGCTCCAGCTCTTACCACAGGATTCAATCATAAAAATAATTGATTGGAAGGAGGCCAATTGTCTGAGCTCCAGGCAACCTATCCCAGTCCTGAAAGAACGTGATTAGCGCGCCATCTGGTGGTTAGCATACAAGTGGCAGCAAGCCCTTAGCCTGTACATTATTAACCCCTGAGGTTAATTTCTGCCTTTTCTTTAAGCTTATGTGCTTTTGGTCACTGGTCATGAATACAATGATCAAGATTAAAGCTTTTGTGAAGAACTCAAGTTCTAAAATAACAACTATTCTGTCTTATTTTGGATGCCGGCGGAGAAGCAGAAAGTTTTCCGGGGCAGTGTGGGTAGCCAGGCAGGGAAGGAGCGAGAGCAAACATCAGGGGGCCCGTTTCCGCGCTGGCCACAGCTTTGGGACCAGCAGGACGTCCTCAGAGAGGCGGCAGGAATTACAGGGCTCCTACTTGGTGGTGCCTGTGGGGGTCCTGTGGAGGGCCGGAGGGCATGCCCCGCCTTCGCACCTCCTTTTCCTGAGTGGGCCCCCACGGGGAGTGCTCTCTGTGCGTGCGCAAGGCACCACCTGGGGCGACCCAGCCCTCCTCTGCGGCCCCAGCCAGCCTGGACTACTTCGCCCCACCCCTTACGACGTAATTCCCTCCTGGCCTCAGGGTCCAGTGCAAAACACTCACTTACTTGGAGATGGAGCCTTTTTTCTCTGCAGCCTTCAAGAAAGAAGCTGGTGGGGGTGCCTGGGTGGCTCAGTCGGTTAAGCCTCTGGCTTCAGCTCAGGACAGATCTCACGTTCGTGGGTTCGAGCCCCCGCGTCAGGCTCTGTGCTGACAGCTAGCTCAGAGCCTGGAGCCTGCTTCTGGTTCTGTGTCTCCTTCTCTCTCTGCCCCTCCCCCTCTCATGCTCTGTCTCTCTCTGTATCAAAAATAAATAAAACATTTAAAAAAAAAAAGAAAGAAGCTGGTGGAAGAGGTCTTTCTACAGACATAAGCTTGCTGGAAGGAATCCCAAGTTTATCTGTGCACGTGTCAACGTCAGACAACCGCCCCCCACTCCCCCGCTCACCAGGGCCACCACTTCTCTCTGTGGGCCCTTTATGGGTTCTGGGATCTCTTGCAGCAGGTCTGCAACAACACTATCCCCACTCCAGCGCTTCTAGAAAGTAGCTCTGGGAAGTTACCTACAACTGTTTTATTTATTAACGAGACTTAGATGTATAGCTACCTCCGGTGTCTTGTCATTGTCTCGTACTTGCAAGCAATGTTACAGTTCTTAGAGGATTCTTTGGGGGAAGTAGTTAGTCAAGGAAGGGCCAAAGAGGATCTTTTCATTTGAATCTCCAACTGTTCAGTGTGAGGTAAGTGGGAAAAAATTATAATTATCTTCCTTTTTTCTGTGTTTTAAGAGAACACACATTCGTGGTTCTGAGTTCTGTTCACTTTTTATTTTATTTATTTTTTTTAATTTTTTAAAATGTTTTATTTATTTTTGATACAGAGAGAGACAGAGTATGAGAGGGGGAGGGTCAGAGAGAGAGGGAGACACAGAACCGGAAGCAGGCTCCAGGCTCTGAGCTGGCTGTCAGCACAGAGCCTGACACGGGGCTCGAACCCACGAACGTGAGATCTGACCTGAGCCGAAGCCGGAGGCTTAGCCGGCTGAGCCACCCAGGCGCCCCTGTTCACTTTTTTAAAAAAATGTTTAATTTTTGAGAGAGAGAGAGAGCGGGCAGGGGAGGGTCAGAGATAGAGGGAGACACAGAATCCGAAGCTGGCTCCAGGCTCTGAGCTGTCAGCACAGAGCCAGACCCCGGGCTGGAACCCATAGCCATGAGATCATGACCTGAGCCGAAGTTCGAGGTTTTACGGACTGGGCTACCCAGGCGCCCCCTGTTCACTTTTCTCAACCTGGCTCTTCCCTCAGGCCAAGGAATAACATTATAGATGACAAAAGAAGCACAGAGAAAATTGTTGACATACAGCATTACACTTAGAAGTGTTCTAATTAATATGGGAATAAGGGAACCTGTGGTCACCTAAAACGAACACCCTTTCAAATCTGAGTCCATCCTGCCCCCTGGTGGTCAATGGGAGTTATCACAGGAATAATGGGCGAACCAGCGACAAAGAAATGCAGTTGTTGGGGAATCTGCTTGTGCTGGTTATTCTTAGCGGTGGCACAACATTGAATTCTTCCTTGTGGCTTCTGGTCTCTACACTTTCAGACTCCACTCCAATAAAGTGAAATGTGAGGTTCCCCCAGCGAGTTGCTGTGAGCAGATAAAGCAGGAAAAGCGCAGGTGCCTGGCTGGAGGTAAGCACAAAGGAGTTAATGCCCTCATCTGCCAGACAGGAATAACCTCAACTAAAATTCGAACCGTCAAAGCTTGTGACCGAATGAGTCCAAATCTTATTCTCATTTATTTGATTCTGTATGAAAATGCACACATCCTGTGGATTTTAAAGCCTTTTCAAGCCAGAAACTGCACATCTAAACATCGTTTTCTTATTGCTAATTTCTTAGGAAAAGGAGTTTCTTCAAGAGTAATTTTGAGATTTCTGTCATTGAATTAAAAAATAATTTTAGTTTTCCTTTTATTTTAATCTGGAGTCCTGGCTCACAGATTTTTGGACTTCCCAAAAGAAGAATTTCTTT